>NW_026988497.1:0-286215 GCF_030222135.1 Aotus nancymaae | reverse complement strand
GCCGGTAATGGGCTGAAAACGCCTGTTTTGCGACTCTGCAGAAAGGGTTTGCAGACTGCTGAATCCACACACGGGTTTAACTCTGGAAGTGAGTGCACACATTGACAACCGTTCTGTTAGATAGCTGCGTATTGGATTTAGAAGCAGATATTTCCCTGTGCTTACTGCTGTTTTCTTCCATATGCCGGTAATGGGCTGAAAACGCCTGTTTTGGGACTCTGCAGAGAAAGTGTTTGCAGACTGCTGAATCCACACACGTGTTTAACTCTGGAAGTTGAGTGCACACATTGACAACCGTTCTGTTAGATATCTGCGTTTTGGATTTAGAAGCAGATATTTCCCTGTGCTTACTGCTGTTTCTTCATATGCCGGTAATGGGCTGAAAACGCCTGTTTTGGGGACTCTGCAGAGAAAGGGTTTGCAGACTGCTTGAATCCACACACGGGTTTAAACTCTGGAAGTTGAGTGCACACATTGACAACCGTTCTGTTAGATAGCTGCGTTTTTGGATTTAGAAGCAGATATTTCCCTGTGCTTACTGCTGTTTCTTCCATATGCCGGTAATGGGCTGAAAACGCCTGTTTTGGGACTCTGCAGAGAAAGTGTTTGCAGACTGCTGAATCCACCACAACGGTTTAACTCTGGAAGTTGAGTGCACACATTGACAACCGTTCTGTTAGATAGCTGCGTTTTGGATTTAGAAGCAGATATTTCCCTGTGCTTACTGCTGTTTCTTCCATATGCCGGTAATGGGCTGAAAACGCCTGTTTTGGGACTCTGCACAGAAAGGGTTTGCAGACTGCTGATCCACACACAGGTTTAACTCTGGAAGTTGAGTGCACACATTGACAACCGTTCTGTTAGATAGCTGCGTTTTGGATTTAGAAGCAGATATTTCCCTGTGCTTACTGCTGTTTCTTCATATGCCGGTAATGGGCTGAAAACGCCTGTTTTGGGACTCTGCAGAGAAAGTGTTTGCAGACTGCTGAATCCACACACTGGTTTAACTCTGGAAGTTGAGTGCACACATTGACAAACCGTTCTGTTAGATAGCTGCGTTTTGGATTTAGAAGCAGATATTTCCCTGTGCTTACTGCTGTTTCTTCCATATGCCGGTAATGGCTGAAAACGCCTGTTTTGGGACTCTGCAGAGAAAGTGTTTGCAGACTGCTGAATCCACACACGGGTTTAACTCTGGAAGTTGAGTGCACACATTGACAACCGTTCTGTTAGATAGCTGCGTTTTGGATTTAGAAGCAGATATTTCCCTGTGCTTACTGCTGTTTTCTTCCATATGCCGGTAATGGGCTGAAAACGCCTGTTTTGGGACTCTGCAGAGAAAGTGTTTGCAGACTGCTGAATCCACACACGGGTTTAACTCTGGAAGTTGAGTGCACACATTGACAACCGTTCTGTTAGATAGCTGCGTTTTGGATTTAGAAGCAGATATTTCCCTGTGCTTACTGCTGTTTCTTCCATATGCCGGTAATGGGCTGAAAACGCCTGTTTTGGGACTCTGCAGAGAAAGTGTTTGCAGACTGCTGAATCCACACACGGGTTTAAGTCTGGAAGTTGAGTGCACACATTGACAACCGTTCTGTTAGATAGCTGCGTTTGGATTTAGAAGCAGATATTTCCCTGTGCTTACTGCTGTTTCTTCCATATGCCGGTAATGGGCTGAAAACGCCTGTTTTGGGACTCTGCACAGAAAGGGTTTTGCAGACTGCTGAATCCACACACGGGTTTAACTCTGGAAGTTGAGTGCACACATTGACAACCGTTCTGTTAGATAGCTGCGTTTTGGATTTAGAAGCAGATATTTCCCTGTGCTTACTGCTGTTTCTTCATATGCCGGTAATGGGCTGAAAACGCCTGTTTTGGGGACTCTGCAGAGAAAGGGTTTGCAGACTGCTGAATCCACACACGGGTTTAACTCTGGAAGTTGAGTGCACACATTGACAACCGTTCTGTTAGATAGCTGCGTTTTTGGATTTAGAAGCAGATATTTCCCTCTGCTTACTGCTGTTTCTTCTATATGCCGGTAATGGGCTGAAAAACGCCTGTTTTGGGACTCCTGCACAGAAAGGGTTTGCAGACTGCTGAATCCACACACGGGTTTAACTCTGGAAGTTGAGTGCACACATTGACAACCGTTCTGTTAGATAGCTGCGTTTTGGATTTAGAAGCAGATATTTCCCTGTGCTTACTGCTGTTTCTTCCATATGCCGGTAATCGGGCTGAAAACGCCTGTTTTTGGGACTCTGCAGAGAAAGGGTTTTGCAGACTGCTGAATCCACACACGGGTTTAACTCTGGAAGTTGAGTGCACACATTGACAATCCGTTCTGTTAGATAGCTGCGTTTTGGATTTAGAAGCAGATATTTCCCTGTGCTTACTGCTGTTTCTTCCATATGCCGGTAATGGGCTGAAAACGCCTGTTTTGGGGACTCTGCACAGAAAGGGTTTGCAGACTGCTGAATCCACACACGGGTTTAACTCTGGAAGTTGAGTGCACACATTGACAACCGTTCTGTTAGATAGCTGCGTATTGGATTTAGAAGCAGATATTTCCCTGTGCTTACTGCTGTTTCTTCCATATGCCCGGTATTGGGCTGAAAACGCCTGTTTTGGGACTCTGCAGAGAAAGTGTTTGCAGACTGCTGAATCCACACACGGGTTTAACTCTGGAAGTTGAGTGCACACATTGACAACCGTTCTGTTAGATAGCTGCGTTTTGGATTTAGAAGCAGATATTTCCCTGTGCTTACTGCTGTTTCTTCCATATGCCGGTAATGGGCTGAAAACGCCTGTTTTGGGACTCTGCACAGAAAGGGTTTGCAGACTGCTGAATCCACACACGGGTTTTAACTCTGGAAGTTGAGTGCACACATTGACAACCGTTCTGTTAGATAGCTGCGTTTTGGATTTAGAAGCAGATATTTCTCTGTGCTTACTGCTGTTTCTTCCATATGCCGGTAATGGGCTGAAAACGCCTGTTTTGGGACTCTGCAGAGAAACGGTTTGCAGACTGCTGAATCCACACACGGGTTTAACTCTGGAAGTTGAGTGCACACATTGACAACCGTTCTGTTAGATAGCTGCGTTTTGGATTTAGAAGCAGATATTTCCCTGTGCTTACTGCTGTTTCTTCCATATGCCGGTAATGGGCTGAAAACGCCTGTTTTGGGACTCTGCAGAGAAAGTGTTTGCAGACTGCTGAATCCACACACGGGTTTAACTCTGGAAGTTGAGTGCACACATTGACAACCGTTCTGTTAGATAGCTGCGTATTGGATTTAGAAGCAGATATTTCCCTGTGCTTACTGCTGTTTCTTCCATATGCCGGTAATGGGCTGAAAACGCCTGTTTTGGGACTCTGCAGAGAAAGTGTTTGCAGACTGCTGAATCCACACACGGGTTTAACTCTGGAAGTTGAGTGCAGACATTGACAAACCGTTCTGTTAGATAGCTGCGTTTTGGATTTAGAAGCAGATATTTCCCTGGGCTTACTGCTGTTTCTTCCATATGCTGGTAAAGGGCTGAAAAACGCCTGTTTTGGGACTCTGCAGAGAAAGTGTTTGCAGACTGCTGAATCCACACACGGGTTTAACTCTGGAGTTGAGTGCACACATTGACAACCGTTCTGTTAGATAGCTGCGTTTTGGATTTAGAAGCAGATATTTCCCTGTGCTTACTGCTGTTTCTTCCATATGCCGGTAATGGGCTGAAAACGCCTGTTTTGGGACTCTGCACAGAAAGGGTTTGCAGACTGCTGAATCCACACACGGGTTTAACTCTGAAGTTGAGTGCAACCACATTGACAAACCGTTCTGTTAGATAGCTGCGTATTGGATTTAGAAGCAGATATTTCTCCCTGTGCTTACTGCTGTTTCTTCCATATGCCGGTAATGGGCTGAAAACGCCTGTTTTGGGACACTGCAGAGAAAGTGTTTGCAGACTGCTGAATCGACACACGGGTTTAACTCTGGAAGTTGAGTGCACACATTGACAACCGTTCTGTTAGATAGCTGCGTTTTGGATTTAGAAGCAGATATTTCCCTGTGCTTACTGCTATTTCTTCCATATGCCGGTAATGGGCTGAAAACGCCTGTTTTGGGACTCTGCAGAGAAAGTGTTTGCGGACTGCTGAATCCACACACGGGTTTAACTCTGGAAGTTGAGTGCACACATTGACAACCGTTCTGTTAGATAGCTGCGTTTTGGATTTAGAAGCAGATATTTCCCTGTGCTTACTGCTGTTTTCTTCCATATGCCGGTAATGGGCTGAAAACGCCTGTTTTGGGACTCTGCAGAGAAAGTGTTTGCAGACTGCTGAATCCACACACGGGTTTAACTCTGGAAGTTGAGTGCACACATTGACAACCGTTCTGTTAGATAGCTGCGTTTTGGATTTAGAAGCAGATATTTCCTGTGCTTACTGCTGTTTCTTCCATATGCCGGTAATGGGCTGAAAACGCCTGTTTTGGGACTCTGCAGAGAAAGTGTTTGCAGACTGCTGAATCCACACACGGGTTTAACTCTGGAAGTTGAGTGCACACATTGACAAACCGTTCTGTTAGATAGCTGCGTTTTGGATTTAGAAGCAGATATTTCCCTGTGCTTACTGCTGTTTCTTCCATATGCCGGTAATGGGCTGAAAACGCCTGTTTTGGGACTCTGCACAGAAAGGGTTTGCAGACTGCTGAATCCACACACGGGTTTAACTCTGGAAGTTGAGTGCACACATTGACAACCGTTCTGTTAGATAGCTGCGTTTTGGATTTAGAAGCAGATATTTCCCTGTGCTTACTGCTGTTTCTTCCATATGCCGGTAATGGGCTGAAAACGCCTGTTTTGGGACTCTGCAGAGAAAGGGTTTGCAGACTGCTGAATCCACACACGGGTTTAACTCTGGAAGTTGAGTGCACACATTGACAACCGTTCTGTTAGATAGCTGCGTTTTGGATTTAGAAGCAGATATTTCCCTGTGCTTACTGCTGTTTCTTCCATATGCCGGTAATGGGCTGAAAACCGCCTGTTTTGGGACTCTGCACAGAAAGGGTTTGCAGACTGCTGAATCCACACACTGGTTTAACTCTGGAAGTTGAGTGCACACATTGACAACCGTTCTCATAGATAGCTGCGTTTTGGATTTAGAAGCAGATATTTCCCTGTGCTTACTGCTGTTTCTTCCATATGCCGGTAATGGGCTGAAAACCCCTGTTTTGGGACTCTGCAGAGAAAGTGTTTGCAGACTGCTGAATCCACACACGGGTTTAACTCTGGAAGTTGAGTGCACACATTGACAACCGTTCTGTTAGATAGCTGCGTTTTGGATTTAGAAGCAGATATTTCCCTGTGCTTACTGCTGTTTCTTCCATATGCCGGTAATGGGCTGAAAACGCCTGTTTTGGGACTCTGCACAGAAAGGGTTTGCAGACTGCTGAATCCACACACGGGTTTAACTCTGGAAGTTGAGTGCACACATTGACAACCGTTCTGTTAGATAGCTGCGTTTTGGATTTAGAAGCAGATATTTCCCTGTGCTTACTGCTGTTTCTTCCATATGCCGGTAATGGGCTGAAAACGCCTGTTTTGGGACTCTGCAGAGAAAGGGTTTGCAGACTGCTGAATCCACACACGGGTTTAACTCTGGAAGTTGAGTGCACACATTGACAACCGTTCTGTTAGATAGCTGCGTTTTGGATTTAGAAGCAGATATTTCCCTGTGCTTACTGCTGTTTCTTCCATATGCCGGTAATGGGCTGAAAAACGCCTGTTTTGGGACTCTGCAGAGAAAGTGTTTGCAGACTGCTGAATCCACACACGGGTTTAACTCTGGAAGTTGAGTGCACACATTGACAACCGTTCTGTTAGATAGCTGCGTTTTGGATTTAGAAGCAGATATTTCCTGTGCTTACTGCTGTTTCTTCCCATATGCCGGTAATGGGCTGAAAACGCCTGTTTTGGGACTCTGCACAGAAAGGGTTTGCAGACTGCTGAATCCACACACAGGTTTAACTCTGGAAGTTGAGTGCACACATTGACAACCGTTCTGTTAGATAGCTGCGTTTTGGATTTAGAAGCAGATATTTCCCTGTGCTTACTGCTGTTTCTTCCATATGCCGGTAATGGGCTGAAAACGCCTGTTTTGGGACTCTGCAGAGAAAGTGTTTGCAGACTGCTGAATCCACACACTGGTTTAACTCTGGAAGTTGAGTGCACACATTGACAACCGTTCTGTTAGATAGCTGCGTTTTGGATTTAGAAGCAGATATTTCCCTGTGCTTACTGGTGTTTCTTCCATATGCCGGTAATGGGCTGAAAACGCCTGTTTTGGGACTCTGCAGAGAAAGTGTTTGCAGACTGCTGAATCCACACACGGGTTTAACTCTGGAAGTTGAGTGCACACATTGACAGACCGTTCTGTTAGATAGCTGCGTTTTGGATTTAGAAGCAGATATTTCCCTGTGCTTACTGCTGTTTCTTCCATATGCCGGTAATGGGCTGAAAACGCCTGTTTTGGGACTCTGCAGAGAAAGTGTTTGCAGACTGCTGAATCCACACACGGGTTTAACTCTGGAAGTTGAGTGCACACATTGACAACCGTTCTGTTAGATAGCTGCGTTTTGGATTTAGAAGCAGATATTTCCCTGTGCTTACTGCTGTTTCTTCCATATGCTGGTAAAGGGCTGAAAACGCCTGTTTTGGGACTCTGCAGAGAAAGTGTTTGCAGACTGCTGAATCCACACACGGGTTTAACTCTGGAAGTTGAGTGCACACATTGACAACCGTTCTGTTAGATAGCTGCGTTTTTGGATTTAGAAGCAGATATTTCCCTGTGCTTACTGCTGTTTCTTCCATATGCCGGTAATGGGCTGAAAACGCCTGTTTTGGGACTCTGCACAGAAAGGGTTTGCAGACTGCTGAATCCACACACGGGTTTAACTCTGGAAGTTGAGTGCACACATTGACAACCGTTCTGTTAGATAGCTGCGTTTTGGATTTAGAAGCAGATATTTCCCTGTGCTTACTGCTGTTTCTTCCATATGCCGGTAATGGGCTGAAAACGCCTGTTTTGGGACTCTGCAGAGAAAGTGTTTGCAGACTCCTGAATCGACACACGGGTTTAACTCTGGAAGTTGAGTGCACACATTGACAACCGTTCTGTTAGATAGCTGCGTTTTGGATTTAGAAGCAGATATTTCCCTGTGCTTACTGCTATTTCTTCCATATGCCGGTAATGGGCTGAAAACGCCTGTTTTGGGACTCTGCAGAGAAAGTGTTTGCGGACTGCTGAATCCACACACGGGTTTAACTCTGGAAGTTGAGTGCACACATTGACAACCGTTCTGTTAGATAGCTGCGTTTTGGATTTAGAAGCAGATATTTCCCTGTGCTTACTGCTGTTTCTTCCATATGCCGGTAATGGGCTGAAAACGCCTGTTTTTGGGACTCTGCACAGAAATGGTTTGCAGACTGCTGAATCCACACACGGGTTTAACTCTGGAAGTTGAGTGCACACATTGACAACCGTTCTGTTAGATAGCTGCGTTTTGGATTTAGAAGCAGATATTTCCCTGTGCTTACTGCTGTTTCTTCCATATGCCGGTAATGGGCTGAAAACGCCTGTTTTGGGACTCTGCACAGAAAGGGTTTACAGACTGCTGAATCCACACACGGGTTTAACTCTGGAAGTTGAGTGCACACATTGACAACCGTTCTGTTAGATAGCTGCGTTTTGGATTTAGAAGCAGATATTTCCCTGTGCTTACTGCTGTTTCTTCCATATGCCGGTAATGGGCTGAAAACGCCTGTTTTGGGACTCTGCACAGAAAGGGTTTGCAGACTGCTGAATCCACACACAGGTTTAACTCTGGAAGTTGAGTGCACACATTGACAACCGTTCTGTTAGATAGCTGCGTTTTGGATTTAGAAGCAGATATTTCCTTGTGCTTACTGCTGTTTCTTCCATATGCCGGTAATGGGCTGAAAACGCCTGTTTTGGGACTCTGCAGAGAAAGTGTTTGCAGACTGCTGAATCCACACACGGGTTTAACTCTGGAAGTTGAGTGCACACATTGACAACCGTTCTGTTATATAGCTGCGTTTTGGATTTAGAAGCAGATATTTCCCTGGGCTTACTGCTGTTTCTTCCATATGCTGGTAAAGGGCTGAAAACGCCTGTTTTGGGACTCTGCAGAGAAAGTGTTTGCAGACTGCTGAATCCACACTCGGGTTTAACTCTGGAAGTTGAGTGCACACATTGACAACCGTTCTGTTAGATAGCTGCATTTTGGATTTAGAAGCAGATATTTCCCTGTGCTTACTGCTGTTCTTCCATATGCCGGTAATGGGCTGAAAACGCCTGTTTTTGGGACTCTGCACAGAAAGGGTTTGCAGACTGCTGAATCCACACACGGGTTTAACTCTGGAAGTTGAGTGCACACATTGACAACCGTTCTGTTAGATAGCTGCGTATTGGATTTAGAAGCAGATATTTCCCTGTGCTTACTGCTGTTTCTTCCATATGCCGGTAATGGGCTGAAAACGCCTGTTTTGGGACTCTGCAGAGAAAGTGTTTGCAGACTCCTGAATCGACACACGGGTTTAACTCTGGAAGTTGAGTGCACACATTGACAACCGTTCTGTTAGATAGCTGCGTTTTGGATTTAGAAGCAGATATTTCCCTGTGCTTACTGCTATTTCTTCCATATGCCGGTAATGGGCTGAAAACGCCTGTTTTGGGACTCTGCAGAGAAAGTGTTTGCGGACCGCTGAATCCACACACGGGTTTAACTCTGGAAGTTGAGTGCACACATTGACAACCCGTTCTGTTAGATAGCTGCGTTTTGGATTTAGAAGCAGATATTTCCCTGTGCTTACTGCTGTTTCTTCCATATGCCGGTATGGGCTGAAAAACGCCTGTTTTGGGACTCTGCACAGAAAGGGTTTGCAGACTGCTGAATCCACACACGGGTTTAACTCTGGAAGTTGAGTGCACACATTGACAACCGTTCTGTTAGATAGCTGCGTTTTGGATTTAGAAGCAGATATTTCCCTGTGCTTACTGCTGTTTCTTCCATATGCCGGTAATGGGCTGAAAACGCCTGTTTTGGGACTCTGCACAGAAAGGGTTTACAGACTGCTGAATCCCACACACGGGTTTAACTCTGGAAGTTGAGTGCACACATTGACAACCGTTCTGTTAGATAGCTGCGTTTTGGATTTAGAAGCAGATATTTCCCTGTGCTTACTGCTGTTTCTTCCATATGCCGGTAATGGGCTGAAAACGCCTGTTTTGGGACTCTGCACAGAAAGGGTTTGCAGACTGCTGAATCCACACACAGGTTTAAACTCTGGAAGTTGAGCGCACACATTGACAACCGTTCTGTTAGATAGCTGCGTTTTGGATTTAGAAGCAGATATTTCCCTGTGCTTACTGCTGTTTCTTCCATATGCCGGTAATGGGCTGAAAACGCCTGTTTTGGGACTCTGCAGAGAAAGTGTTTGCAGACTGCTGAATCCACACACTGGTTTAACTCTGGAAGTTGAGTGCACACATTGACAACCGTTCTGTTAGATAGCTGCGTTTTGGATTTAGAAGCAGATATTTCCCTGTGCTTACTGGTGTTTCTTCCATATGCCGGTAATGGGCTGAAAACGCCTGTTTTGGGACTCTGCAGAGAAAGTGTTTGCAGACTGCTGAATCCACACACGGGTTTAACTCTGGAAGTTGAGTGCACACATTGACAACCGTTCTGTTAGATAGCTGCGTTTTGGATTTAGAAGCAGATATTTCCCTGTGCTTACTGCTGTTTCTTCCATATGCCGGTAATGGGCTGAAAACGCCTGTTTTGGGACTCTGCAGAGAAAGTGTTTGCAGACTGCTGAATCCACACACGGGTTTAACTCTGGAAGTTGAGTGCACACATTGACAACCGTTCTGTTAGATAGCTGCGTTTTGGATTTAGAAGCAGATATTTCCCTGTGCTTACTGCTGATTCTTCCATATGCTGGTAAAGGGCTGAAAACGCCTGTTTTGGGACTCTGCAGAGAAAGTGTTTGCAGACTGCTGAATCCACACACGGGTTTAACTCTGGAAGTTGAGTGCAACACATTGACAAACCGTTCTGTTAGATAGCTGCGTTTTGGATTTAGAAGCAGATATTTCCCTGTGCTTACTGCTGTTTCTTCCATATGCCGGTAATGGGCTGAAAACGCCTGTTTTGGGACTCTGCACAGAAAGGGTTTGCAGACTGCTGAATCCACACACGGGTTAACTCTGGAAGTTGAGTGCACACATTGACAACCGTTCTGTTAGATAGCTGCGTTTTGGATTAGGAAGCAGATATTTCCCTGTGCTTACTGCTGTTTCTTCCATATGCCGGTAATGGGCTGAAAACGCCTGTTTTGGGACTCTGCAGAGAAAGGGTTTGCAGACTGCTGAATCCACACACGGGTTTAACTCTGGAAGTTGAGTGCACACATTGACAACCGTTCTGTTAGATAGCTGCGTTTTGGATTTAGAAGCAGATATTTCCCTGTGCTTACTGCTGTTTCTTCCATATGCCGGTAATGGGCTGAAAACGCCTGTTTTGGGACTCTGCACAGAAAGGGTTTGCAGACTGCTGAATCCACACACTGGTTTAACTCTGGAAGTTGAGTGCACACATTGACAACCGTTCTCATAGATAGCTGCGTTTTGGATTTAGAAGCAGATATTTCCCTGTGCTTACTGCTGTTTCTTCCATATGCCGGTAATGGCTGAAAACGCCTGTTTTGGGACTCTGCAGAGAAAGTGTTTGCAGACTGCTGAATCCACACACGGGTTTAACTCTGGAAGTTGAGTGCACACATTGACAACCGTTCTGTTAGATAGCTGCGTTTTGGATTTAGAAGCAGATATTTCCCTGTGCTTACTGCTGTTTCTTCCATATGCCGGTAATCGGGCTGAAAACGCCTGTTTTGGGACTCTGCAGAGAAAGGGTTGCAGACTGCTGAATCCACACACGGGTTTAACTCTGGAAGTTGAGTGCACACATTGACAACCGTTCTGTTAGATAGCTGCGTTTTGGATTTAGAAGCAGATATTTCCCTGTGCTTACTGCTGTTTCTTCCATATGCCGGTAATGGGCTGAAAAACGCCTGTTTTGGGACTCTGCAGAGAAAGTGTTTGCAGACTGCTGAATCCACACACGTGTTTAACTCTGGAAGTTGAGTGCACACATTGACAACCGTTCTGTTAGATATCTGCGTTTTGGATTTAGAAGCAGATATTTCCCTGTGCTTACTGCTGTTTCTTCCATATGCCGGTAATGGGCTGAAAACGCCGGTTTTGGGACTCTGCAGAGAAAGGGTTTGCAGACTGCTGAATCCACACACGGGTTTAACTCTGGAAGTTGAGTGCACACATTGACAACCGTTCTGTTAGATAGCTGCGTTTTGGATTTAGAAGCAGATATTTCCCTGTGCTTACTGCTGTTTCTTCCATATGCCGGTAATGGGCTGAAAACGCCTGTTTTGGGACTCTGCAGAGAAAGTGTTTGCAGACTGCTGAATCCACACACGGGTTTAACTCTGGAAGTTGAGTGCACACATTGACAACCGTTCTGTTAGATAGCTGCGTTTTGGATTAGAAGCAGATATTTCCCTGTGCTTACTGCTGTTTCTTCCATATGCCGGTAATGGGCTGAAAACGCCTGTTTTGGGACTCTGCACAGAAAGGGTTTGCAGACTGCTGAATCCACACACAGGTTTAACTCTGGAAGTTGAGTGCACACATTGACAAACCGTTCTGTTAGATAGCTGCGTTTTGGATTTAGAAGCAGATATTTCCCTGTGCTTACTGCTGTTTCTTCCATATGCTGGTAATGGGCTGAAAACGCCTGTTTTGGGACTCTGCAGAGAAAGTGTTTGCAGACTGCTGAATCCACACACTGGTTTAACTCTGGAAGTTGAGTGCACACATTGACAACCGTTCTGTTAGATAGCTGCGTTTTGGATTTAGAAGCAGATATTTCCCTGTGCTTACTGCTGTTTCTTCCATATGCCGGTAATGGGCTGAAAAACGCCTGTTTTGGGACTCTGCAGAGAAAGTGTTTGCAGACTGCTGAATCCACACACGGGTTTAACTCTGGAAGTTGAGTGCACACATTGACAACCGTTCTGTTAGATAGCTGCGTTTTGGATTTAGAAGCAGATATTTCCCTGTGCTTACTGCTGTTTCTTCCATATGCCGGTAATGGGCTGAAAACGCCTGTTTTGGGACTCTGCAGAGAAAGTGTTTGCAGACTGCTGAATCCACACACGGGTTTAACTCTGGAAGTTGAGTGCACACATTGACAACCGTTCTGTTAGATAGCTGCGTTTTGGATTTAGAAGCAGATATTTCCCTGTGCTTACTGCTGTTTCTTCCATATGCTGGTAAAGGGCTGAAAACGCCTGTTTTGGGACTCTGCACAGAAAGGGTTTGCAGACTGCTGAATCCACACACGGGTTTAAGTCTGGAAGTTGAGTGCACACATTGACAACCGTTCTGTTAGATAGCTGCGTTTTGGATTTAGAAGCAGATATTTCCCTGTGCTTACTGCTGTTTCTTCCATATGCCGGTAATGGGCTGAAAACGCCTGTTTTGGGACTCTGCACAGAAAGGGTTTGCAGACTGCTGAATCCACACACGGGTTTAACTCTGGAAGTTGAGTGCACACATTGACAACCGTTCTGTTAGATAGCTGCGTTTTGGATTTAGAAGCAGATATTTCCTGTGCTTACTGCTGTTTCTTCCATATGCCGGTAATGGCTGAAAACGCCTGTTTTGGGACTCTGCAGAGAAAGGGTTTGCAGACTGCTGAATCCACACACGGGTTTAACTCTGGAAGTTGAGTGCACACATTGACAACCGTTCTGTTAGATAGCTGCGTTTTGGATTTAGAAGCAGATATTTCCCTCTGCTTACTGCTGTTTCTTCTATATGCCGGTAATGGGGCTGAAAACGCCTGTTTTGGGACTCTGCACCAGAAAGGGTTTGCAGACTGCTGAATCCACACACGGGTTTAAACTCTGGAAGTTGAGTGCACACATTGACAACCGTTCTGTTAGATAGCTGCGTTTTGGATTTAGAAGCAGATATTTCCCTGTGCTTACTGCTGTTTCTTCCATATGCCGGTAATGGCTGAAAACGCCTGTTTTGGGACTCTGCAGAGAAAGGGTTTGCAGACTGCTGAATCCACACACGGGTTTAACTCTGGAAGTTGAGTGCACACATTGACAACCGTTCTGTTAGATAGCTGCGTTTTGGATTTAGAAGCAGATATTTCCCTGTGCTTACTGCTGTTTCTTCCATATGCCGGTAATGGGCTGAAAACGCCTGTTTTGGGACTCTGCACAGAAAGGGTTTGCAGACTGCTGAATCCACACACGGGTTTAACTCTGGAAGTTGAGTGCACACATTGACAACCGTTCTGTTAGATAGCTGCGTATTGGATTTAGAAGCAGATATTTCCCTGTGCTTACTGCTGTTTCTTCCATATGCCGGTAATGGGCTGAAAACGCCTGTTTTGGGACTCTGCAGAGAAAGTGTTTGCAGACTGCTGAATCCACACACGGGTTTAACTCTGGAAGTTGAGTGCACACATTGACAACCGTTCTGTTAGATAGCTGCGTTTTGGATTTAGAAGCAGATATTTCCCTGTGCTTACTGCTGTTTCTTCCATATGCCGGTAATGGGCTGAAAACGCCTGTTTTGGGACTCTGCACAGAAAGGGTTTGCAGACTGCTGAATCCACACACGGGTTTAACTCTGGAAGTTGAGTGCACACATTGACAACCGTTCTGTTAGATAGCTGCGTTTTGGATTTAGAAGCAGATATTTCTCTGTGCTTACTGCTGTTTCTTCCATATGCCGGTAATGGGCTGAAAACGCCTGTTTTGGGACTCTGCAGAGAAAGTGTTTGCAGACTGCTGAATCCACACACGGGTTTAACTCTGGAAGTTGAGTGCACACATTGACAACCGTTCTGTTAGATAGCTGCGTTTTGGATTTAGAAGCAGATATTTCCCTGTGCTTACTGCTGTTTCTTCCATATGCCGGTAATGGGCTGAAAACGCCTGTTTTTGGGACTCTGCAGAGAAAGTGTTTGCAGACTGCTGAATCCACACACGGGTTTAACTCTGGAAGTTGAGTGCACACATTGACAACCGTTCTGTTAGATAGCTGCGTATTGGATTTAGAAGCAGATATTTCCCTGTGCTTACTGCTGTTTCTTCCATATGCCGGTAATGGGCTGAAAACGCCTGTTTTGGGACTCTGCAGAGAAAGTGTTTGCAGACTGCTGAATCCACACACGGGTTTAACTCCGGAAGTTGAGTGCAGACATTGACAACCGTTCTGTTAGATAGCTGCGTTTTGGATTTAGAAGCAGATATTTCCCTGGGCTTACTGCTGTTTCTTCCATATGCTGGTAAAGGGCTGAAAACGCCTGTTTTGGGACTCTGCAGAGAAAGTGTTTGCAGACTTGCTGAATCCACACACGGGTTTAACTCTGGAAGTTGAGTGCCACACATTGACAACCGTTCTGTTAGATAGCTGCGTTTTGGATTTAGAAGCAGATATTTCCCTGTGCTTACTGCTGTTTCTTCCATATGCCGGTAATGGGCTGAAAACGCCTGTTTTGGGACTCTGCACAGAAAGGGTTTGCAGACTGCTGAATCCACACACGGGTTTAACTCTGGAAGTTGAGTGCACACATTGACAACCGTTCGTTAGATAGCTGCGTATTGGATTTTAGAAGCAGATATTTCCCTGTGCTTACTGCTGTTTCTTCCATATGCCGGTAATGGGCTGAAAACGCCTGTTTTGGGACACTGCAGAGAAAGTGTTTGCAGACTGCTGAATCGACACACGGGTTTAACTCTGGAAGTTGAGTGCACACATTGACAACCGTTCTGTTAGATAGCTGCGTTTTGGATTTAGAAGCAGATATTTCCCTGTGCTTACTGCTATTTCTTCCATATGCCGGTAATGGGCTGAAAACGCCTGTTTTGGGACTCTGCAGAGAAAGTGTTTGCGGACTGCTGAATCCACACACGGGTTTAACTCTGGAAGTTGAGTGCACACATTGACAACCGTTCTGTTAGATAGCTGCGTTTTGGATTTAGAAGCAGATATTTCCCTGTGCTTACTGCTGTTTCTTCCATATGCCGGTAATGGGCTGAAAACGCCTGTTTTGGGACTCTGCAGAGAATGTGTTTGCAGACTGCTGAATCCACACACTGGTTTAACTCTGGAGTTGAGTGCACACATTGACAACCGTTCTGTTAGATAGCTGCGTTTTGGATTTAGAAGCAGATATTTCCCTGTGCTTACTGCTGTTTCTTCTATATGCCGGTAATGGGCTGAAAACGCCTGTTTTGGGACTCTGCACAGAAAGTGTTTGCAGACTGCTGAATCCACACACGGGTTTAACTCTGGAAGTTGAGTGCACACATTGACAACCGTTCTGTTAGATAGCTGCGTTTTGGATTTAGAAGCAGATATTTCCCTGTGCTTACTGCTGTTTCTTCCATATGCCGGTAATGGGCTGAAAACGCCTGTTTTGGGACTCTGCAGAGAAAGTGTTTGCAGACTGCTGAATCCACACACGGGTTTAACTCTGGAAGTTGAGTGCACACATTGACAACCGTTCTGTTAGATAGCTGCGTTTTGGATTTAGAAGCAGATATTTCCCTGTGCTTACTGCTGTTTCTTCCATATGCCGGTAATGGGCTGAAAACGCCTGTTTTGGGACTCTGCAGAGAAAGGGTTTGGCAGACTGCTGAATCCACACACGGGTTTAACTCTGGAAGTTGAGTGCACACATTGACAACCGTTCTGTTAGATAGCTGCGTTTTGGATTTAGGAAGCAGATATTTCCCTGTGCTTACTGCTGTTTCTTCCATATGCCGGTAATGGGCTGAAAACGCCTGTTTTGGGACTCTGCACAGAAAGGGTTTGCAGACTGCTGAATCCACACACGGGTTTAACTCTGGAAGTTGAGTGCACACATTGACAACCGTTCTGTTAGATAGCTGCGTTTTGGATTTAGAAGCAGATATTTCCCTGTGCTTACTGCTGTTTCTTCCATATGCCGGTAATGGCTGAAAACGCCTGTTTTGGGACTCTGCAGAGAAAGGGTTTGCAGACTGCTGAATCCACACACGGGTTTAACTCTGGAAGTTGAGTGCACACATTGACAAACCGTTCTGTTAGATAGCTGCGTTTTGGATTTAGAAGCAGATATTTCCCTGTGCTTACTGCTGTTTTCTTCCATATGCCGGTAATGGGCTGAAAAACGCCTGTTTTGGGACTCTGCAGAGAAAGTGTTTGCAGACTGCTGAATCCACACACGGGTTTAACTCTGGAAGTTGAGTGCACACATTGACAACCGTTCTGTTAGATAGCTGCGTTTTGGATTTAGAAGCAGATATTTCCCTGTGCTTACTGCTGTTTCTTCCATATGCCGGTAATGGGCTGAAAACGCCTGTTTTGGGACTCTGCAGTGAAAGGGTTTGCAGACTGCTGAATCCACACACGGGTTTAACTCTGGAAGTTGAGTGCACACATTGACAACCGTTCTGTTAGATAGCTGCGTTTTGGATTTAGAAGCAGATATTTCCCTCTGCTTACTGCTGTTTCTTCTATATGCCGGTAATGGGCTGAAAACGCCTGTTTTGGGACTCTGCACAGAAAGTGTTTGCAGACTGCTGAATCCACACACGGGTTTAACTCTGGAAGTTGAGTGCACACATTGACAAACCGTTCTGTTAGATAGCTGCGTTTTGGATTTAGAAGCAGATATTTCCCTGTGCTTACTGCTGTTTCTTCCATATGCCGGTAATGGGCTGAAAACGCCTGTTTTGGGACTCTGCAGAGAAAGGGTTTGCAGACTGCTGAAATCCACACACGGGTTTAACTCTGGAAGTTGAGCGCACACATTGACAACCGTTCTGTTAGATAGCTGCGTTTTGGATTTAGAAGCAGATATTTCCCTGTGCTTACTGCTGTTTCTTCCATATGCCGGTAATGGGCTGAAAACGCCTGTTTTGGGACTCTGCACAGAAAGGGTTTGCAGACTGCTGAATCCACACACGGGTTTAACTCTGGAAGTTGAGTGCACACATTGACAACCGTTCTGTTAGATAGCTGCGTATTGGATTTAGAAGCAGATATTTCCCTGTGCTTACTGCTGTTTCTTCCATATGCCGGTAATGGGCTGAAAACGCCTGTTTTGGGACTCTGCAGAGAAAGTGTTTGCAGACTGCTGAATCCACACACGGGGTTTAACTCTGGAAGTTGAGTGCACACATTGACAACCGTTCTGTTAGATAGCTGCGTTTTGGATTTAGAAGCAGATATTTCCCTGTGCTTACTGCTGTTTCTTCCATATGCCGGTAATGGGCTGAAAACGCCTGTTTTGGGACTCTGCACAGAAAGGGTTGCAGACTGCTGAATCCACACACGGGTTTAACTCTGGAAGTTGAGTGCACACATTGACAACCGTTCTGTTAGATAGCTGCGTATTGGATTTAGAAGCAGATATTTCCCTGTGCTTACTGCTGTTTCTTACCATATGCCGGTAATGGGCTGAAAACGCCTGTTTTGGGACACTGCAGAGAAAGTGTTTGCAGACTGCTGAATCGACACACGGGTTTAACTCTGGAAGTTGAGTGCACACATTGACAACCGTTCTGTTAGATAGCTGCGTTTTGGATTTAGAAGCAGACTATTTCCCTGTGCTTACTGCTATTTCTTCCATATGCCGGTAATGGGCTGAAAACGCCTGTTTTGGGACTCTGCAGAGAAAGTGTTTGCGGACTGCTGAATCCACACACGGGTTTAACTCTGGAAGTTGAGTGCACACATTGACAACCGTTCTGTTAGATAGCTGCGTTTTGGATTTAGAAGCAGATATTTCCCTGTGCTTACTGCTGTTTCTTCCATATGCCGGTAATGGGCTGAAAACGCCTGTTTTGGGACTCTGGCAGAGAATGTGTTTGCAGACTGCTGAATCCACACACTGGTTTAACTCTGGAAGTTGAGTGCACACATTGACAACCGTTCTGTTAGATAGCTGCGTTTTGGATTAGAAGCAGATATTTCCCTGTGCTTACTGCTGTTTCTTCCATATGCTGGTAATGGGCTGAAAACGCCTGTTTTGGGACTCTGCAGAGAAAGTGTTTGCAGGACTGCTGAATCCACACACGGGTTTAACTCTGGAAGTTGAGTGCACACATTGACAACCGTTCTGTTAGATAGCTGCGTTTTGGATTTAGAAGCAGATATTTCCCTGTGCTTACTGCTGTTTCTTCCATATGCCGGTAATGGGCTGAAAACGCCTGTTTTGGGACTCTGCACAGAAAGGGTTTGCAGACTGCTGAATCCACACACGGGTTTAACTCTGGAAGTTGAGTGCACACATTGACAACCGTTCTGTTAGATAGCTGCGTTTTGGATTTAGAAGCAGATATTTCCCTGTGCTTACTGCTGTTTCTTCCATATGCCGGTAATGGGCTGAAAACGCCTGTTTTGGGACTCTGCAGAGAAAGTGTTTGCAGACTGCTGAATCCACACACGGGTTTAAACTCTGGAAGTTGAGTGCACACATTGACAACCGTTCTGTTAGATAGCTGCCTTTTGGATTTAGAAGCAGTATATTTCCCTGTGCTTACTGCTGTTTCTTCCATATGCCGGTAATGGGCTGAAAACGCCTGTTTTGGGACTCTGCAGAGAAAGGGTTTGCAGACTGCTGAATCCACACACGGGTTTAACTCTGGAAGTTGAGTGCACACATTGACAACCGTTCTGTTAGATAGCTGCGTTTTGGATTTAGAAGCAGATATTTCCCTGTGCTTACTGCTGTTTCTTCCATATGCCGGTAATGGGCTGAAAACGCCTGTTTTGGGACTCTGCAGAGAAAGTGTTTGCAGACTGCTGAATCCACACACGGGTTTAACTCTGGAAGTTGAGTGCACACATTGACAACCGTTCTGTTAGATAGCTGCGTTTGGATTTAGAAGGCAGATATTTCCCTGTGCTTACTGCTGTTTCTTCCATATGCCGGTAATGGGCTGAAAAACGCCTGTTTTGGGACTCTGCAGAGAAAGGGTTTGCAGACTGCTGAATCCACACACTGGTTTAACTCTGGAAGTTGAGTGCACACATTGACAACCGTTCTCCTAGATAGCTGCGTTTTGGATTAGAAGCAGATATTTCCCTGTGCTTACTGCTGTTTCTTCATATGCCGGTAATGGGCTGAAAACGCCTGTTTTGGGACTCTGCAGAGAAAGTGTTTGCAGACTGCTGAATCCACACACGGGTTTAACTCTGGAAGTTGAGTGCACACATTGACAACCGTTCTGTTAGATAGCTGCGTTTTGGATTTAGAAGCAGATATTTCCCTGTGCTTACTGCTGTTTCTTCCATATGCCGGTAATGGGCTGAAAACGCCTGTTTTGGGACTCTGCAGAGAAAGGGTTTGCAGACTGCTGAATCCACACACGGGTTTAACTCTGGAAGTTGAGTGCACACATTGACAACCGTTCTGTTAGATAGCTGCGTTTTGGATTTAGAAGCAGATATTTCCCTGTGCTTACTGCTGTTTCTTCCATATGCCGGTAATGGGCTGAAAACGCCTGTTTTGGGACTCTGCAGAGAAAGTGTTTGCAGACTGCTGAATCCACACACGGGTTTAACTCTGGAAGTTGAGTGCACACATTGACAACCGTTCTGTTAGATAGCTGCGTTTTGGATTTAGAAGCAGATATTTCCCTGTGCTTACTGCTGTTTCTTCCATATGCCGGTAATGGGCTGAAAACGCCTGTTTTGGGACTCTGCAGAGAAAGGGTTTGCAGACTGCTGAATCCACACACGGGTTTAACTCTGGAAGTTGAGTGCACACATTGACAACCGTTCTGTTAGATAGCTGCGTTTTGGATTTAGAAGCAGATATTTCCCTGTGCTTACTGCTGTTTCTTCCATATGCCGGTAATGGGCTGAAAACGCCTGTTTTGGGACTCTGCAGAGAAAGTGTTTGCAGACTGCTGAATCCACACACGGGTTTAACTCTGGAAGTTGAGTGCACACATTGACAACCGTTCTGTTAGATAGCTGCGTTTTGGATTTAGAAGCAGATATTTCCCTGTGCTTACTGCTGTTTCTTCCATATGCCGGTAATGGGCTGAAAACGCCTGTTTTGGGACTATGCAGAGAAAGGGTTTGCAGACTGCTGAATCCACACACGGGTTTAACTCTGGAAGTTGAGTGCACACATTGACAACCGTTCTGTTAGATAGCTGCGTTTTGGATTTAGAAGCAGATATTTCCCTCTGCTTACTGCTGTTTCTTCTATATGCCGGTAATGGGCTGAAAACGCCTGTTTTGGGACTCTGCACAGAAAGGGTTTGCAGACTGCTGAATCCACACACGGGTTTAACTCTGGAAGTTGAGTGCACACATTGACAACCGTTCTGTTAGATAGCTGCGTTTTGGATTTAGAAGCAGATATTTCCCTGTGCTTACTGCTGTTTCTTCCATATGCCGGTAATGGGCTGAAAACGCCTGTTTTGGGACTCTGCAGAGAAAGGGTTTGCAGACTGCTGAATCCACACACGGGTTTAACTCTGGAAGTTGAGTGCACACATTGACAACCGTTCTGTTAGATAGCTGCGTTTTGGATTTAGAAGCAGATATTTCCCTGTGCTTACTGCTGTTTCTTCCATATGCCGGTAATGGGCTGAAAACGCCTGTTTTGGGACTCTGCACAGAAAGGGTTTGCAGACTGCTGAATCCACACACGGGTTTAACTCTGGAAGTTGAGTGCACACATTGACAACCGTTCTGTTAGATAGCTGCGTATTGGATTTAGAAGCAGATATTTCCCTGTGCTTACTGCTGTTTCTTCCATATGCCGGTAATGGGCTGAAAACGCCTGTTTTGGGACTCTGCAGAGAAAGGGTTTGCAGACTGCTGAATCCACACACGGGTTTAACTCTGGAAGTTGAGTGCACACATTGACAACCGTTCTGTTAGATAGCTGCGTTTTGGATTTAGAAGCAGATATTTCCCTGTGCTTACTGCTGTTTCTTCCATATGCCGGTAATGGGCTGAAAACGCCTGTTTTGGGACTCTGCAGAGAAAGTGTTTGCGGACTGCTGAATCCACACACGGGTTTAACTCTGGAAGTTGAGTGCACACATTGACAACCGTTCTGTTAGATAGCTGCGTTTTGGATTTAGAAGCAGATATTTCCCTGTGCTTACTGCTGTTTCTTCCATATGCCGGTAATGGGCTGAAAACGCCTGTTTTGGGACTCTGCAGAGAAAGTGTTTGCAGACTGCTGAATCCACACACGGGTTTAACTCTGGAAGTCGAGTGCACACAATGACAACCGTTCTGTTAGATAGCTGCGTTTTGGATTTAGAAGAAGATATTTCCCTGTGCTTACTGCTATTTCTTCCATATGCCGGTAATGGGCTGAAAACGCCTGTTTTGGGACTCTGCAGAGAAAGTGTTTGCGGACTGCTGAATCCACACACGGGTTTAACTCTGGAAGTTGAGTGCACACATTGACAACCGTTCTGTTAGATAGCTGCGTTTTGGATTTAGAAGCAGATATTTCCCTGTGCTTACTGCTGTTTCTTCCATATGCCGGTAATGGGCTGAAAACGCCTGTTTTGGGACTTTGCAGAGAAAGTGTTTGCAGACTGCTGAATCCACACACGGGTTTAACTCTGGAAGTTGAGTGCACACATTGACAACCGTTCTGTTAGATAGCTGCGTTTTGGATTTAGAAGCAGATATTTCCCTGTGCTTACTGCTGTTTCTTCCATATGCCGGTAATGGGCTGAAAACGCCTGTTTTGGGACTCTGCAGAGAAAGTGTTTGCAGACTGCTGAATCCACACACGGGTTTAACTCTGGAAGTTGAGTGCACACATTGACAACCGTTCTGTTAGATAGCTGCGTTTTGGATTTAGAAGCAGATATTTCCCTGTGCTTACTGCTGTTTCTTCCATATGCCGGTAATGGGCTGAAAACGTCTGTTTTGGGACTCTGCACAGAAAGGGTTTGCAGACTGCTGAATCCACACACGGGTTTAACTCTGGAAGTGGAGTGCACACATTGACAACCGTTCTGTTAGATAGCTGCGTTTTGGATTTAGAAGCAGATATTTCCCTGTGCTTACTGCTGTTTCTTCCATATGCCGGTAATGGGCTGAAAACGCCTGTTTTGGGACTCTGCAGAGAAAGGGTTTGCAGACTGCTGAATCCACACACGGTTTTAACTCTGGAAGTTGAGTGCACACATTGACAACCGTTCTGTTAGATAGCTGCGTTTTGGATTTAGAAGCAGATATTTCCCTGGGCTTACTGCTGTTTCTTCCATATGCTGGTAAAGGGCTGAAAACGCCTGTTTTGGGACTCTGCAGAGAAAGTGTTTGCAGACTGCTGAATCCACACACGGGTTTAACTCTGGAAGTTGAGTGCACACATTGACAACCGTTCTGTTAGATAGCTGCGTTTTGGATTTAGAAGCAGATATTTCCCTGTGCTTACTGCTGTTTCTTCCATATGCCGGTAATGGGCTGAAAACGCCTGTTTTGGGACTCTGCACAGAAAGGGTTTGCAGACTGCTGAATCCACACACGGGTTTAACTCTGGAAGTTGAGTGCACACATTGACAACCGTTCTGTTAGATAGCTGCGTATTGGATTTAGAAGCAGATATTTCCCTGTGCTTACTGCTGTTTCTTCCATATGCCGGTAATGGGCTGAAAACGCCTGTTTTGGGACTCTGCAGAGAAAGTGTTTGCAGACTGCTGAATCGACACACGGGTTTAACTCTGGAAGTTGAGTGCACACATTGACAACCGTTCTGTTAGATAGCTGCGTTTTGGATTTAGAAGCAGATATTTCCCTGTGCTTACTGCTATTTCTTCCATATGCCGGTAATGGGCTGAAAACGCCTGTTTTGGGACTCTGCAGAGAAAGTGTTTGCGGACTGCTGAATCCACACACGGGTTTAACTCTGGAAGTTGAGTGCACACATTGACAACCGTTCTGTTAGATAGCTGCGTTTTGGATTTAGAAGCAGATATTTCCCTGTGCTTACTGCTGTTTCTTCCATATGCCGGTAATGGGCTGAAAACGCCTGTTTTGGGACTCTGCAGAGAATGTGTTTGCAGACTGCTGAATCCACACACTGGTTTAACTCTGGAAGTTGAGTGCACACATTGACAACCGTTCTGTTAGATAGCTGCGTTTTGGATTTAGAAGCAGATATTTCCCTGTGCTTACTGCTGTTTCTTCCATATGCCGGTAATGGGCTGAAAACGCCTGTTTTGGGTCTCTGCACAGAAAGGGTTTGCAGACTGCTGAATCCACACACGGGTTTAACTCTGGAAGTTGAGTGCACACATTGACAACCGTTCTGTTAGATAGCTGCGTTTTGGATTTAGAAGCAGATATTTCCCTGTGCTTACTGCTGTTTCTTCCATATGCCGGTAATGGGCTGAAAACGCCTGTTTTGGGACTCTGCAGAGAAAGGGTTTGCAGACTGCTGAATCCACACACGGGTTTAACTCTGGAAGTTGAGTGCACACATTGACAACCGTTCTGTTAGATAGCTGCGTTTTGGATTTAGAAGCAGATATTTCCCTGTGCTTACTGCTGTTTCTTCCATATGCCGGTAATGGGCTGAAAACGCCTGTTTTGGGACTCTGCAGAGAAAGGGTTTGCAGACTGCTGAATCCACACACGGGTTTAACTCTGGAAGTTGAGTGCACACATTGACAACCGTTCTGTTAGATAGCTGCGTTTTGGATTTAGAAGCAGATATTTCCCTGTGCTTACTGCTGTTTCTTCCATATGCCGGTAATGGGCTGAAAACGCCTGTTTTGGGACTCTGCACAGAAAGGGTTTGCAGACTGCTGAATCCACACACGGGTTTAACTCTGGAAGTTGAGTGCACACATTGACAACCGTTCTGTTAGATAGCTGCGTTTTGGATTTAGAAGCAGATATTTCCCTGTGCTTACTGCTGTTTCTTCCATATGCCGGTAATGGGCTGAAAACGCCTGCTTTGGGACTCTGCAGAGAAAGTGTTTGCAGACTGCTGAATCCACACACGGGTTTAACTCTGGAAGTTGAGTGCACACATTGACAACCGTTCTGTTAGATAGCTGCGTTTTGGATTTAGAAGCAGATATTTCCCTGGGCTTACTGCTGTTTCTTCCATATGCTGGTAAAGGGCTGAAAACGCCTGTTTTGGGACTCTGCAGAGAAAGTGTTTGCAGACTGCTGAATCCACACACGGGTTTAACTCTGGAAGTTGAGTGCACACATTGACAACCGTTCTGTTAGATAGCTGCGTTTTGGATTTAGAAGCAGATATTTCCCTGTGCTTACTGCTGTTTCTTCCATATGCCGGTAAAGGGCTGAAAACGCCTGTTTTGGGACTCTGCAGAGAATGTGTTTGCAGACTGCTGAATCCACACACTGGTTTAACTCTGGAAGTTGAGTGCAAACATTGACAACCGTTCTGTTAGATAGCTGCGTTTTGGATTTAGAAGCAGATATTTCCCTGTGCTTACTGCTGTTTCTTCCATATGCCGGTAATGGGCTGAAAACGCCTGTTTTGGGACTCTGCA
Source organism: Aotus nancymaae (assembly GCF_030222135.1). Classification (NCBI taxonomy): domain Eukaryota; kingdom Metazoa; phylum Chordata; class Mammalia; order Primates; family Aotidae; genus Aotus; species Aotus nancymaae. The sequence continues at coordinate 261,531 of NW_026988497.1, read as the reverse complement.
GAGAAAGTGTTTGCAGACTGCTGAATCCACACACGGGTTTAACTCTGGAAGTTGAGTGCACACATTGACAACCGTTCTGTTAGATAGGTGCGTTTTGGATTTAGAAGCAGATATTTCCCTGTGCTTACTGCTGTTTCTTCCATATGCCGGTAATGGGCTGAAAACGCCTGTTTTGGGACTCTGCACAGAAAGGGTTTGCAGACTGCTGAATCCACACACGGGTTTAACTCTGGAAGTTGAGTGCACACATTGACAACCGTTCTGTTAGATAGCTGCGTTTTGGATTTAGAAGCAGATATTTCCCTGTGCTTACTGCTGTTTCTTCCATATGCCGGTAATGGGCTGAAAACGCCTGTTTTGGGACTCTGCAGAGAAAGGGTTTGCAGACTGCTGAATCCACACACGGGTTTAACTCTGGAAGTTGAGTGCACACATTGACAACCGTTCTGTTAGATAGCTGCGTTTTGGATTTAGAAGCAGATATTTCCCTGTGCTTACTGCTGTTTCTTCCATATGCCGGTAATGGGCTGAAAACGCCTGTTTTGGGACTCTGCAGAGAAAGTGTTTGCAGACTGCTGAATCCACACACGGGTTTAACTCTGGAAGTTGAGTGCACACATTGACAACCGATCTGTTAGATAGCTGCGTTTTGGATTTAGAAGCAGATATTTCCCTGTGCTTACTGCTGTTTCTTCCATATGCCGGTAATGGGCTGAAAACGCCTGTTTTGGGACTCTGCAGAGAAAGGGTTTGCAGACTGCTGAATCCACACACGGGTTTAACTCTGGAAGTTGAGTGCACACATTGACAACCGTTCTGTTAGATAGCTGCGTTTTGGATTTAGAAGCAGATATTTCCCTCTGCTTACTGCTGTTTCTTCTATATGCCGGTAATGGGCTGAAAACGCCTGTTTTGGGACTCTGCACAGAAAGGGTTTGCAGACTGCTGAATCCACACACGGGTTTAACTCTGGAAGTTGAGTGCACACATTGACAACCGTTCTGTTAGATAGCTGCGTTTTGGATTTAGAAGCAGATATTTCCCTGTGCTTACTGCTGTTTCTTCCATATGCCGGTAATGGGCTGAAAACGCCTGTTTTGGGACTCTGCAGAGAAAGGGTTTGCAGACTGCTGAATCCACACACGGGTTTAACTCTGGAAGTTGAGTGCACACATTGACAACCGTTCTGTTAGATAGCTGCGTTTTGGATTTAGAAGCAGATATTTCCCTGTGCTTACTGCTGTTTCTTCCATATGCCGGTAATGGGCTGAAAACGCCTGTTTTGGGACTCTGCAGAGAAAGTGTTTCCAGACTGCTGAATCCACACACGGGTTTAACTCTGGAAGTTGAGTGCACACATTGACAACCGTTCTGTTAGATAGCTGCGTATTGGATTTAGAAGCAGATATTTCCCTGTGCTTACTGCTGTTTCTTCCATATGCCGGTAATGGGCTGAAAACGCCTGTTTTGGGACTCTGCAGAGAAAGTGTTTGCAGACTGCTGAATCCACACACGGGTTTAACTCTGGAAGTTGAGTGCACACATTGACAACCGTTCTGTTAGATAGCTGCGTTTTGGATTTAGAAGCAGATATTTCCCTGTGCTTACTGCTATTTCTTCCATATGCCGGTAATGGGCTGAAAACGCCTGTTTTGGGACTCTGCAGAGAAAGTGTTTGCGGACTGCTGAATCCACACACGGGTTTAACTCTGGAAGTTGAGTGCACACATTGACAACCGTTCTGTTAGATAGCTGCGTTTTGGATTTAGAAGCAGATATTTCCCTGTGCTTACTGCTGTTTCTTCCATATGCCGGTAATGGGCTGAAAACGCCTGTTTTGGGACTCTGCAGAGAAAGTGTTTGCAGACTGCTGAATCCACACACGGGTTTAACTCTGGAAGTTGAGTGCACACATTGACAACCGTTCTGTTAGATAGCTGCGTATTGGATTTAGAAGCAGATATTTCCCTGTGCTTACTGCTGTTTCTTCCATATGCCGGTAATGGGCTGAAAACGCCTGTTTTGGGACTCTGCAGAGAAAGTGTTTGCAGACTGCTGAATCCACACACGGGTTTAACTCTGGAAGTTGAGTGCAGACATTGACAACCGTTCTGTTAGATAGCTGCGTTTTGGATTTAGAAGCAGATATTTCCCTGGGCTTACTGCTGTTTCTTCCATATGCTGGTAAAGGGCTGAAAACGCCTGTTTTGGGACTCTGCAGAGAAAGTGTTTGCAGACTGCTGAATCCACACACGGGTTTAACTCTGGAAGTTGAGTGCACACATTGACAACCGTTCTGTTAGATAGCTGCGTTTTGGATTTAGAAGCAGATATTTCCCTGTGCTTACTGCTGTTTCTTCCATATGCCGGTAATGGGCTGAAAACGCCTGTTTTGGGACTCTGCACAGAAAGGGTTTGCAGACTGCTGAATCCACACACGGGTTTAACTCTGGAAGTTGAGTGCACACATTGACAACCGTTCTGTTAGATAGCTGCGTTTTGGATTTAGAAGCAGATATTTCCCTGTGCTTACTGCTGTTTCTTCCATATGCCGGTAATGGGCTGAAAACGCCTGTTTTGGGACACTGCAGAAAAAGTGTTTGCAGACTGCTGAATCCACACACGGGTTTAACTCTGGAAGTTGAGTGCACACATTGACAACCGTTCTGTTAGATAGCTGCGTTTTGGATTTAGAAGCAGATATTTCCCTGTGCTTACTGCTATTTCTTCCATATGCCGGTAATGGGCTGAAAACGCCTGTTTTGGGACTCTGCAGAGAAAGTGTTTGCGGACTGCTGAATCCACACACGGGTTTAACTCTGGAAGTTGAGTGCACACATTGACAACCGTTCTGTTAGATAGCTGCGTTTTGGATTTAGAAGCAGATATTTCCCTGTGCTTACTGCTGTTTCTTCCATATGCCGGTAATGGGCTGAAAACGCCTGTTTTGGGACTGTGCAGAGAAAGTGTTTGCAGACTGCTGAATCCACACACGGGTTTAACTCTGGAAGTTGAGTGCACACATTGACAACCGTTCTGTTAGATAGCTGCGTTTTGGATTTAGAAGCAGATATTTCCCTGTGCTTACTGCTGTTTCTTCCATATGCCGGTAATGGGCTGAAAACGCCTGTTTTGGGACTCTGCACAGAAAGGGTTTGCAGACTGCTGAATCCACACACGGGTTTAACTCTGGAAGTTGAGTGCACACATTGACAACCGTTCTGTTAGATAGCTGCGTTTTGGATTTAGAAGCAGATATTTCCCTGTGCTTACTGCTGTTTCTTCCATATGCCGGTAATGGGCTGAAAACGCCTGTTTTGGGACTCTGCACAGAAAGGGTTTGCAGACTGCTGAATCCACACACGGGTTTAACTCTGGAAGTTGAGTGCACACATTGACAACCGTTCTGTTAGATAGCTGCGTTTTGGATTTAGAAGCAGATATTTCCCTGTGCTTACTGCTGTTTCTTCCATATGCCGGTAATGGGCTGAAAACGCCTGTTTTGGGACACTGCACAGAAAGGGTTTGCAGACTGCTGAATCCACACACGGGTTTAACTCTGGAAGTTGAGTGCACACATTGACAACCGTTCTGTTAGATAGCTGCGTTTTGGATTTAGAAGCAGATATTTCCCTGTGCTTACTGCTGTTTCTTCCATATGCCGGTAATGGGCTGAAAACGCCTGTTTTGGGACTCTGCAGAGAAAGTGTTTGCAGACTGCTGAATCCACACACGGGTTTAACTCTGGAAGTTGAGTGCACACATTGACAACCGTTCTGTTAGATAGCTGCGTTTTGGATTTAGAAGCAGATATTTCCCTGTGCTTACTGCTGTTTCTTCCATATGCCGGTAATGGGCTGAAAACGCCTGTTTTGGGACTCTGCAGAGAAAGTGTTTCCAGACTGCTGAATCCACACACGGGTTTAACTCTGGAAGTTGAGTGCACACATTGACAACCGTTCTGTTAGATAGCTGCGTTTTGGATTTAGAAGCAGATATTTCCCTCTGCTTACTGCTGTTTCTTCTATATGCCGGTAATGGGCTGAAAACGCCTGTTTTGGGACTCTGCACAGAAAGGGTTTGCAGACTGCTGAATCCACACACGGGTTTAACTCTGGAAGTTGAGTGCACACATTGACAACCGTTCTGTTAGATAGCTGCGTTTTGGATTTAGAAGCAGATATTTCCCTGTGCTTACTGCTGTTTCTTCCATATGCCGGTAATGGGCTGAAAACGCCTGTTTTGGGACTCTGCAGAGAAAGGGTTTGCAGACTGCTGAATCCACACACGGGTTTAACTCTGGAAGTTGAGTGCACACATTGACAACCGTTCTGTTAGATAGCTGCGTTTTGGATTTAGAAGCAGATATTTCCCTGTGCTTACTGCTGTTTCTTCCATATGCCGGTAAAGGACTGAAAACGCCTGTTTTGGGACTCTGCACAGAAAGGGTTTGCAGACTGCTGAATCCACACACGGGTTTAACTCTGGAAGTTGAGTGCACACATTGACAACCGTTCTGTTAGATAGCTGCGTATTGGATTTAGAAGCAGATATTTCCCTGTGCTTACTGCTGTTTCTTCCATATGCCGGTAATGGGCTGAAAACGCCTGTTTTGGGACTCTGCAGAGAAAGTGTTTGCAGACTGCTGAATCCACACACGGGTTTAACTCTGGAAGTTGAGTGCACACATTGACAACCGTTCTGTTAGATAGCTGCGTTTTGGATTTAGAAGCAGATATTTCCCTGTGCTTACTGCTATTTCTTCCATATGCCGGTAATGGGCTGAAAACGCCTGTTTTGGGACTCTGCAGAGAAAGTGTTTGCGGACTGCTGAATCCACACACGGGTTTAACTCTGGAAGTTGAGTGCACACATTGACAACCGTTCTGTTAGATAGCTGCGTTTTGGATTTAGAAGCAGATATTTCCCTGTGCTTACTGCTGTTTCTTCCATATGCCGGTAATGGGCTGAAAACGCCTGTTTTGGGACTCTGCAGAGAAAGTGTTTGCAGACTGCTGAATCCACACACGGGTTTAACTCTGGAAGTTGAGTGCACACATTGACAACCGTTCTGTTAGATAGCTGCGTATTGGATTTAGAAGCAGATATTTCCCTGTGCTTACTGCTGTTTCTTCCATATGCCGGTAATGGGCTGAAAACGCCTGTTTTGGGACTCTGCAGAGAAAGTGTTTGCAGACTGCTGAATCCACACACGGGTTTAACTCTGGAAGTTGAGTGCACACATTGACAACCGTTCTGTTAGATAGCTGCGTTTTGGATTTAGAAGCAGATATTTCCCTGTGCTTACTGCTGTTTCTTCCATATGCCGGTAATGGGCTGAAAATGCCTGTTTTGGGACTCTGCAGAGAAAGTGTTTGCAGACTGCTGAATCCACACACGGGTTTAACTCTGGAAGTTGAGTGCACACATTGACAACCGTTCTGTTAGATAGCTGCGTTTTGGATTTAGAAGCAGATATTTCCCTGTGCTTACTGCTGTTTCTTCCATATGCCGGTAATGGGCTGAAAACGCCTGTTTTGGGACTCTGCACAGAAAGGGTTTGCAGACTGCTGAATCCACACACGGGTTTAACTCTGGAAGTTGAGTGCACACATTGACAACCGTTCTGTTAGATAGCTGCGTTTTGGATTTAGAAGCAGATATTTCCCTGTGCTTACTGCTGTTTCTTCCATATGCCGGTAATGGGCTGAAAACGCCTGTTTTGGGACTCTGCACAGAAAGTGTTTGCAGACTGCTGAATCCATACACGGTTTTATCTCTGGAAGTTGAGTGCACGCATTGACAACCATTCAGTTAGATAGCTGCCTTTTGGTTTTAGAAGCATTTATTTCTCTTTACAGCATATACTCTCATTCACTCTGGAATATCCAAACGCAGCTCCTAAAAGAAACGGGTTTCGAAGTATAATCAGATATTTCTCTTTACATCTTGTACCCCAGTACACTCTGATATATGCATACGCAGCTCCTGGAAGAAACGTGTTTGTAACTCGCTGATTCTGAGCATATATTGAAGTCTCTTAGGTGAATGAACACACAGCAGAGGAGTTTGAAAAAAACATTTCTTCCATGTTATAGATGCACTGTTACTGCTATTACTTTTAGGCTGGTGTTTTCCTGGAAATGTTGGTTTTAGAATTTCCATATAAATGGTTTGTAAACTGCTGCTTAAGTGGAGCAGTTTAATTCGTTAAGTTGAATGCCCTCATTCACAATCATTCTGTTAGCTAGCTCCGTTTTGGTTTTAGAAGCCTGTGTTTCTAGTTACAGCATATACTCCCATTCATTCTGGAATAGCCAAACGCAGCTCCCAGAATAGACGTGTTTCTAAGTCGCTGAATCTAAACATAGATTCAACTCCCTTAGGTGAACGAACACACAGCACAGCAGTTTGAAAGAAACGTTTTATTTGAGTTTTAGACGCAGTCTTATTGCTATTTCTTAGAGGCCGGTATTTTGCTGGGAATGTCTGTTTTAGAATCTGCACAAAAATCTTTTCTAAACTGCTGCATAGAAACAACAGTTTATCTCAATAAGCTGAATGCACACAGTGACAACCATTCTGTTAGATGGCTCCGTGTTTGTTTTAGAACCAGATATTTCACTTTAAACCTTATACTCCAGTACACTCTGGAATATGCAAATGCAGCTCCTGGAAGAAACGTGTTTCTTACTCGCTGAATCTGAACATATACTCAAGACTCTTAGGTGAATGAACACAGAGCAGAGCATTTTGAAGAAAACGTTTCTTCTATGTTATAGATGCAGTCTTACTGCTACTTCTTTTAGGCTGGTGTTTTGCTGCAAATGTTGATTTTAGAATTTGCATATAAAGGGTTTCTAAACTGCTGCCTAAGAAGAGCAGATTAACCCTTTAAGTTGAATGCACACATTCACAACCATTCTGTTAGATAGCTCCGTTTTGGTTTTAGAAACAGATATTTCTCTTTACAGCATTTACTCCCATACACTCTGGAATATCGAAATGCAGCTCCTAGAATAAACGTGTTTCAAACTCGCTGAATCCAAACATAGATTCAACGACCTTTGGTGAACGAACACACTGCAGAGCAGTTTGAAAGAAACGTTCCCTCTGAGTTTTAGACGCAGTCTTACTGCTATTTCTTATAGGCCGGTATTTTGCTGGAAATGTCTGTTTGAGAATCTACACAGAAATGTTTTCTAAACTGCTGCATACAAACAGCAGTTTAGCTCAGTAAGTTGAATGCACACATTGACAACCATTCCATTAGATCATCCGTTTTTCTTTTGGAACGAGACATTTGTCTTTACATCTTATACTCCAGTATACTCTGGAATAGGCAAACACAGCTCCTGGAAGAAACGTGTTGCTAACTAGCTGAATCTGAACATATATTCAAGTCTCTTATATGAATGAACACACAGCAGAGCAGTTTGAAAACAGTTTCTTCCATGTTAAAGATGCAGTCTTACTGCTATTTCCTATAGGCTGGTGTTTTGCTGGAAAGGTCTGTATGAGAATTTGCATATAAAGGGTTTCTAAAGTGCTGCATGAGAAGAGCAGTTTACCTCTTTAAGCCGAAGGCACACATTCACAACCACTCTGCTAGATAGATCCATTTTGGTTTTAGAAACAGATATTTCTCTTTACAGCATATACTCCCATTCATTCTGGAATATCCAAAGACAGCTCCTAGAATAAACGTGTTTCTATCTCGCTGAATCTAAACATAGATTCAACTCCCTTAGGTCAAAGAACACATGGCCGAGCAGTTTGAAAGAAACGTTTCTTCTGAGTTTTAGACGCAGTCTTAATGCTCTTTCTTATATATGCCGGTACTGGGCCGGAAAGTCCTGTTTTGAGACTCTGCACAGAAAGTGTTTGCAGACTGCTGAATCCACACACGGGTTTAACTCTGGAAGTTGAGTGCACACATTGACAACCGTTCTGTTAGATAGCTGCGTTTTGGATTTAGAAGCAGATATTTCCCTGAGCTTAATGCGGTTTCTTCCATATGCCGGTAATGGGTTGAAAACGCCTGTTTTGGGACTCTGCAGAGAAAGGGTTTGCAGACTGCTGAATCCACACACGGGTTTAACTTTGGAAGTTGAGTGCACACATTGACAACCGTTCTGTTAGATAGCTGCGTTTTGGATTTAGAAGCAGATATTTCCCTGTGCTTACTGCTGCTTCTTCCATATGCCGGTAATGGGCTGAAAACGCCTGTTTTGGGACTCTGCACAGAAAGGGTTTGCAGACTGCTGAATCCACACACCGGTTTAACTCTGGAAGTTGAGTGCACACATTGACAACCTTTCTGTTAGATAGCTGCGTTTTGGATTTAGAAGCAGATATTTCCCTGTGCTTACTGCTGTTTCTTCCATATGCCGGTAATGGGCTGAAAACGCCTGTTTTGGGACTCTGCAGAGAAAGGGTTTGCCGACTGCTGAAACCACACACGGGTTTAACTCTGGAAGTTGAGTGCACACATTGACAACCGTTCTGTTAGATAGCTGCGTTTTGGATTTAGAAGCAGATATTTCCCTGTGCTTACTGCTGTTTCTTCCATATGCCGGTAATGGGCTGAAAACGCCTGTTTTGGGACTCTGCAGAGAAAGTGTTTGCAGACTGCTGAATCCACACACGGGTTTAACTCTGGAAGTTGAGTGCACACATTGACAACCGTTCTGTTAGATAGCTGCGTTTTGGATTTAGAAGCAGATATTTCCCTGTGCTTACTGCTGTTTCTTCCATATGCCGGTAATGGGCTGAAAACGCCTGTTTTGGGACTCTGCACAGAAAGGGTTTGCAGACTGCTGAATCCACACACGGGTTTAACTCTGGAAGTTGAGTGCACACATTGACAACCGTTCTGTTAGATAGCTGCGTTTTGGATTTAGAAGCAGATATTTCCCTGTGCTTACTGCTGTTTCTTCCATATGCCGGTAAAGGGCTGAAAACGCCTGTTTTGGGACTCTGCACAGACAGGGTTTGCAGACTGCTGAATCCACACACGTGTTTAACTCTGGAAGTTGAGCGCACACATTGACAACCGTTCTGTTAGATAGCTGCGTTTTGGATTTAGAAGAAGATATTTCCCTGTGCTTACTGCTGTTTCTTCCATATGCCGGTAATGGGCTGAAAACGCCTGTTTTGGGACTCTGCAGAGAAAGGGTTTGCAGACTGCTGAATCCACACACGGGTTTAACTCTGCAAGTTGAGTGCACACATTGACAACCGTTCTGTTAGATAGCTGCGTTTTGGATTTAGAAGCAGATATTTCCCTGTGCTTACTGCTGTTTCTTCCATATGCCGGTAATGGGCTGAAAACGCCTGTTTTGGGACTCTGCACAGAAAGGGTTTGCAGACTGCTGAATCCACACACGGGTTTAACTCTGGAAGTTGAGTGCACACATTGACAACCGTTCTGTTAGATAGCTGCGTTTTGGATTTAGAAGCAGATATTTCCCTGTGCTTACTGCTGTTTCTTCCATATGCCGGTAATGGGCTGAAAACGCCTGTTTTGGGACTCTGCACAGAAAGTGTTTGTAGACTGCTGAATCCACATACGTGTTTAGCTCTGGAAGTTGAGTGCACACATTGACAACCGTTCTGTTAGATAGCTGCGTTTTGGATTTAGAAGCAGATATTTCCCTGTGCTTACTGCTGTTTCTTCCATATGCCGGTAATGGGCTGAAAACGCCTGTTTTGGGACTCTGCAGAGAAAGTGTTTACAGACTGCTGAATCCACACACGGGTTTAACTCTGGAAGTTGAGTGCACACATTGACAACCGTTCTGTTAGATAGCTGCGTTTTGGATTTAGAAGCAGATATTTCCCTGTGCTTACTGCTGTTTCTTCCATATGCCGGTAATGGGCTGAAAACGCCTGTTTTGGGACTCTGCAGAGAAAGTGTTTGCAGACTGCTGAATCCACACACGGGTTTAACTCTGGAAGTTGAGTGCACACTTTAACAACCGTTCTGTTAGATAGCTGCGTTTTGGATTTAGAAGCAGATATTTCCCTGTGCTTACTGCTGTTTCTTCCATATGCCGGTAATGGGCTGAAAACGCCTGTTTTGGGACTCTGCACAGAAAGGGTTTGCAGACTGCTGAATCCACACACAGGTTTAACTCTGGAAGTTGAGTGCTCACATTGACAACCGTTCTGTTAGATAGCTGCGTTTTGGATTTAGAAGCAGATATTTCCCTGTGCTTACTGCTGTTTCTTCCATATGCCGGTAATGGGCTGAAAACGCCTGTTTTGGGACTCTGCAGAGAAAGTGTTTGCAGACTGCTGAATCCACACACGGGTTTAACTCTGGAATTTGAGTGCACACATTGACAACCGTTCTGTTAGATAGCTGCGTTTTGGATTTAGAAGCAGATATTTCCCTGTGCTTACTGCTGTTTCTTCCATATGCCGGTAATGGGCTGAAAACGCCTGTTTTGGGACTCTGCAGAGAAAGGGTTTGCAGACTGCTGAATCCACACACGGGTTTAACTCTGGAAGTTGAGTGCACACATTGACAACCGTTCTGTTAGATAGCTGCGTTTTGGATTTAGAAGCAGATATTTCCCTGTGCTTACTGCTGTTTCTTCCATATGCCGGTAATGGGCTGAAAACGCCTGTTTTGGGACTCTGCACAGAAAGGGTTTGCAGACTGCTGAATCCACACACGGGTTTAACTCTGGAAGTTGAGTGCACACATTGACAACCGTTCTGTTAGATAGCTGCGTTTTGGATTTAGAAGCAGATATTTCCCTGTGCTTACTGCTGTTTCTTCCATATGCCGGTAATGGGCTGAAAACGCCTGTTTTGGGACTCTGCAGAGAAAGTGTTTGCAGACTGCTGAATCCACACACGGGTTTAACTCTGGAAGTTGAGTGCACACATTGACAACCGTTCTGTTAGATAGCTGCGTTTTGGATTTAGAAGCAGATATTTCCCTGTGCTTACTGCTGTTTCTTCCATATGCCGGTAATGGACTGAAAACGCCTGTTTTGGGACTCTGCAGAGAAAGGGTTTGCAGACTGCTGAATCCACACACGGGTTTAACTCTGCAAGTTGAGTGCACACATTGACAACCGTTCTGTTAGATAGCTGCGTTTTGGATTTAGAAGCAGATATTTCCCTGTGCTTACTGCTGTTTCTTCCATATGCCGGTAATGGGCTGAAAACGCCTGTTTTGGGACTCTGCACAGAAAGGGTTTGCAGACTGCTGAATCCACACACGGGTTTAACTCTGGAAGTTGAGTGCACACATTGACAACCGTTCTGTTAGATAGCTGCGTTTTGGATTTAGAAGCAGATATTTCCCTGTGCTTACTGCTGTTTCTTCCATATGCCGGTAATGGGCTGAAAACGCCTGTTTTGGGACTTTGCAGAGAAAGGGTTTGCAGACTGCTGAATCCACACACGGGTTTAACTCTGGAAGTTGAGTGCACACATTGACAACCGTTCTGTTAGATAGCTGCGTTTTGGATTTAGAAGCAGATATTTCCCTGTGCTTACTGCTGTTTCTTCCATATGCCGGTAATGGGCTGAAAACACCTGTTTTGGGACTCTGCAGAGAAAGGGTTTGCAGACTGCTGAATCCACACACGGGTTTAACTCTGGAAGTTGAGTGCACACATTGACAACCGTTCTGTTAGATAGCTGCGTTTTGGATTTAGAAGCAGATATTTCCCTGTGCTTACTGCTGTTTCTTCCATATGCCGGTAATGGGCTGAAAACGCCTGTTTTGGGACTCTGCACAGAAAGGGTTTGCAGACTGCTGAATCCACACAAGGTTTTAACTCTGGAAGTTCAGTGCACACATTGACAACCGTTCTGTTAGATAGCTGCGTTTTGGATTTAGAAGCAGATATTTCCCTGTGCTTACTGCTGTTTCTTCCATATGCCGGTAATGGGCTGAAAACGCCTGTTTTGGGACTCTGCAGAGAAAGTGTTTGCAGACTGCTGAATCCACACACGGGTTTAACTCTGGAAGTTGAGCGCACACATTGACAACCGTTCTGTTAGATAGCTGCGTTTTGGATTTAGAAGCAGATATTTCCCTGTGCTTACTGCTGTTTCTTCCATATGCCGGTAATGGGCTGAAAACGCCTGTTTTGGGACTCTGCACAGAAAGGGTTTGCAGACTGCTGAATCCACACAAGGGTTTAACTCTGGAAGTTCAGTGCACACATTGACAACCGTTCTGTTAGATAGCTGCGTTTTGGATTTAGAAGCAGATATTTCCCTGTGCTTACTGCTGTTTCTTCCATATGCCGGTAATGGGCTGAAAACGCCTGTTTTGGGACTCTGCAGAGAAAGTGTTTGCAGACTGCTGAATCCACACACGGGTTTAACCCTGGAAGTTGAGCGCACACATTGACAACCGTTCTGTTAGATAGCTGTGTTTTGGATTTAGAAGCAGATATTTCCCTGTGCTTACTGCTGTTTCTTCCATATGCCGGTAATGGGCTGAAAACGCCTGTTTTGGGACTCTGCAGAGAAAGGGTTTGCAGACTGCTGAATCCACACACGGGTTTAACTCTGCAAGTTGAGTGCACACATTGACAACCGTTCTGTTAGATAGCTGCGTTTTGGATTTAGAAGCAGATATTTCCCTGTGCTTACTGCTGTTTCTTCCATATGCCGGTAATGGGCTGAAAACGCCTGTTTTGGGACTCTGCACAGAAAGGGTTTGCAGACTGCTGAATCCACACACGGGTTTAACTCTGGAAGTTGAGTGCACACATTGACAACCGTTCTGTTAGATAGCTGCGTTTTGGATTTAGAAGGAGATATTTCCCTGTGCTTACTGCTGTTTCTTCCATATGCCGGTAATGGGCTGAAAACGCCTGTTTTCGGACTCTGCACAGAAAGTGTTTGCAGACTGCTGAATCCACATACGTGTTTAGCTCTGGAAGTTGAGTGCACACATTGACAACCGTTCTGTTAGATAGCTGCGTTTTGGATTTAGAAGCAGATATTTCCCTGTGCTTACTGCTGTTTCTTCCATATGCCGGTAATGGGCTGAAAGCGCCTGTTTTGGGACTCTGCAGAGAAAGTGTTTGCAGACTGCTGAATCCACACACCGGTTTAACTCTGGAAGTTGAGTGCACACATTGACAACCGTTCTGTTAGATAGCTGCGTTTTGGATTTAGAAGCAGATATTTCCCTGTGCTTACTGCTGTTTCTTCCTTATGCCGGTAATGGGCTGAAAACGCCTGTTTTGGGACTCTGCAGAGAAAGTGTTTGCAGACTGCTGAATCCACACACGGGTTTAACTCTGGAAGTTGAGTGCACACTTTGACAACCGTTCTGTTAGATAGCTGCGTTTTGGATTTAGAAGGAGATATTTCCCTGTGCTTACTGCTGTTTCTTCCATATGCCGGTAATGGGCTGAAAACGCCTGTTTTGGGACTCTGCACAGAAAGGGTTTGCAGACTGCTGAATCCACACACGGGTTTAACTCTGGAAGTTGAGTGCACACATTGACAAACGTTCTGTTAGATAGCTGCGTTTTGGATTTAGAAGCAGATATTTCCCTGTGCTTACTGCTGTTTCTTCCATATGCCGGTAATGGGCTGAAAACGCCTGTTTTGGGACTCTGCAGAGAAAGTGTTTGCAGACTGCTGAATCCACACACGGGTTTAACTCTGGAAGTTGAGTGCACACATTGACAACCGTTCTGTTAGATAGCTGCGTTTTGGATTTAGAAGCAGATATTTCCCTGTGCTTACTGCTGTTTCTTCCATATGCCGGTAATGGGCTGAAAACGCCTGTTTTGGGACTCTGCACAGAAAGGGTTTGCAGACTGCTGAATCCACACACAGGTTTATCTCTGGAAGTTGAGTGCACACATTGACAACCGTTCTGTTAGATAGCTGCGTTTTGGATTTAGAAGCAGATATTTCCCTGTGCTTACTGCTATTTCTTCCATATGCCGGTAATGGGCTGAAAACGCCTGTTTTGGGACTCTGCAGAGAAAGTGTTTGCAGACTGCTGAATCCACACACGGGTTTAACTCTGGAAGTTGAGTGCACACATTGACAACCGTTCTGTTAGATAGCTGCGTTTTGGATTTAGAAGCAGATATTTCCCTGTGCTTACTGCTGTTTCTTCCATATGCCGGTAATGGGCTGAAAACACCTGTTTTGGGACTCTGAAGAGAAAGGGTTTGCAGACTGCTGAATCCACACACGGGTTTAACTCTGGAAGTTGAGTGCACACATTGACAACCGTTCTGTTAGATAGCTGCGTTTTGGATTTAGAAGCAGATATTTCCCTGTGCTTACTGCTGTTTCTTCCATATGCCGGTAATGGGCTGAAAACGCCTGTTTTGGGACTCTGCACAGAAAGGGTTTGCAGACTGCTGAATCCACACAAGGGTTTAACTCTGGAAGTTCAGTGCACACATTGACAACCGTTCTGTTAGATAGCTGCGTTTTGGATTTAGAAGCAGATATTTCCCTGTGCTTACTGCTGTTTCTTCCATATGCCGGTAATGGGCTGAAAACGCCTGTTTTGGGACTCTGCAGAGAAAGTGTTTGCAGACTGCTGAATCCACACACGGGTTTAACTCTGGAAGTTGAGCGCACACATTGACAACCGTTCTGTTAGATAGCTGCGTTTTGGATTTAGAAGCAGATATTTCCCTGTGCTTACTGCTGTTTCTTCCATATGCCGGTAATGGGCTGAAAACGCCTGTTTTGGGACTCTGCACAGAAAGGGTTTGCAGACTGCTGAATCCACACAAGGGTTTAACTCTGGAAGTTCAGTGCACACATTGACAACCGTTCTGTTAGATAGCTGCGTTTTGGATTTAGAAGCAGATATTTCCCTGTGCTTACTGCTGTTTCTTCCATATGCCGGTAATGGGCTGAAAACGCCTGTTTTGGGACTCTGCAGAGAAAGTGTTTGCAGACTGCTGAATCCACACACGGGTTTAACTCTGGAAGTTGAGCGCACACATTGACAACCGTTCTGTTAGATAGCTGTGTTTTGGATTTAGAAGCAGATATTTCCCTGTGCTTACTGCTGTTTCTTCCATATGCCGGTAATGGGCTGAAAACGCCTGTTTTGGGACTCTGCAGAGAAAGGGTTTGCAGACTGCTGAATCCACACACGGGTTTAACTCTGCAAGTTGAGTGCACACATTGACAACCGTTCTGTTAGATAGCTGCGTTTTGGATTTAGAAGCAGATATTTCCCTGTGCTTACTGCTGTTTCTTCCATTTGCCGGTAATGGGCTGAAAACGCCTGTTTTGGGACTCTGCACAGAAAGGGTTTGCAGACTGCTGAATCCACACACGGGTTTAACTCTGGAAGTTGAGTGCACACATTGACAACCGTTCTGTTAGATAGCTGCGTTTTGGATTTAGAAGCAGATATTTCCCTGTGCTTACTGCTGTTTCTTCCATATGCCGGTAATGGGCTGAAAACGCCTGTTTTCGGACTCTGCACAGAAAGTGTTTGCAGACTGCTGAATCCACATACGTGTTTAGCTCTGGAAGTTGAGTGCACACATTGACAACCGTTCTGTTAGATAGCTGCGTTTTGGATTTAGAAGCAGATATTTCCCTGTGCTTACTGCTGTTTCTTCCATATGCCGGTAATGGGCTGAAAGCGCCTGTTTTGGGACTCTGCAGAGAAAGTGTTTGCAGACTGCTGAATCCACACACCGGTTTAACTCTGGAAGTTGAGTGCACACATTGACAACCGTTCTGTTAGATAGCTGCGTTTTGGATTTAGAAGCAGATATTTCCCTGTGCTTACTGCTGTTTCTTCCTTATGCCGGTAATGGGCTGAAAACGCCTGTTTTGGGACTCTGCAGAGAAAGTGTTTGCAGACTGCTGAATCCACACACGGGTTTAACTCTGGAAGTTGAGTGCACACTTTGACAACCGTTCTGTTAGATAGCTGCGTTTTGGATTTAGAAGGAGATATTTCCCTGTGCTTACTGCTGTTTCTTCCATATGCCGGTAATGGGCTGAAAACGCCTGTTTTGGGACTCTGCACAGAAAGGGTTTGCAGACTGCTGAATCCACACACGGGTTTAACTCTGGAAGTTGAGTGCACACATTGACAAACGTTCTGTTAGATAGCTGCGTTTTGGATTTAGAAGCAGATATTTCCCTGTGCTTACTGCTGTTTCTTCCATATGCCGGTAATGGGCTGAAAACGCCTGTTTTGGGACTCTGCAGAGAAAGTGTTTGCAGACTGCTGAATCCACACACGGGTTTAACTCTGGAAGTTGAGTGCACACATTGACAACCGTTCTGTTAGATAGCTGCGTTTTGGATTTAGAAGCAGATATTTCCCTGTGCTTACTGCTGTTTCTTCCATATGCCGGTAATGGGCTGAAAACGCCTGTTTTGGGACTCTGCACAGAAAGGGTTTGCAGACTGCTGAATCCACACACAGGTTTATCTCTGGAAGTTGAGTGCACACATTGACAACCGTTCTGTTAGATAGCTGCGTTTTGGATTTAGAAGCAGATATTTCCCTGTGCTTACTGCTATTTCTTCCATATGCCGGTAATGGGCTGAAAACGCCTGTTTTGGGACTCTGCAGAGAAAGTGTTTGCAGACTGCTGAATCCACACACGGGTTTAACTCTGGAAGTTGAGTGCACACATTGACAACCGTTCTGTTAGATAGCTGCGTTTTGGATTTAGAAGCAGATATTTCCCTGTGCTTACTGCTGTTTCTTCCATATGCCGGTAATGGGCTGAAAACGCCTGTTTTGGGACTCTGCAGAGAAAGGGTTTGCAGACTGCTGAATCCACACACGGGTTTAACTCTGGAAGTTGAGTGCACACATTGACAACCGTTCTGTTAGATAGCTGCGTTTTGGATTTAGAAGCAGATATTTCCCTGTGCTTACTGCTGTTTCTTCCATATGCCGGTAATGGGCTGAAAACGCCTGTTTTGGGACTCTGCAGAGAAAGGGTTTGCAGACTGCTGAATCCACACACGGGTTTAACTCTGGAAGTTGAGTGCACACATTGACAACCGTTCTGTTAGATAGCTGCGTTTTGGATTTAGAAGCAGATATTTCCCTGTGCTTACTGCTGTTTCTTCCATATGCCGGTAATGGGCTGAAAACGCCTGTTTTGGGACTCTGCAGAGAAAGTGTTTGCAGACTGCTGAATCCACACACGGGTTTAACTCTGGAAGTTGAGTGCACACATTGACAACCGTTCTGTTAGATAGCTGCGTTTTGGATTTAGAAGCAGATATTTCCCTGTGCTTACTGCTGTTTCTTCCATATGCCGGTAATGGGCTGAAAACGCCTGTTTTGGGACTCTGCACAGAAAGTGTTTGCAGACTGCTGAATCCACATACGTGTTTAGCTCTGGAAGTTGAGTGCACACATTGACAACCGTTCTGTTAGATAGCTGCGTTTTGGATTTAGAAGCAGATATTTCCCTGTGCTTACTGCTGTTTCTTCCATATGCCGGTAATGGGCTGAAAACGCCTGTTTTGGGACTCTGCAGAGAAAGTGTTTGCAGACTGCTGAATCCACACACGGTTTTAACTCTGGAAGTTGAGTGCACACATTGACAACCGCTCTGTTAGATAGCTGCGTTTTGGATTTAGAAGCAGATATTTCCCTGTGCTTACTGCTGTTTCTTCCATATGCCGGTAATGGGCTGAAAATGCCTGTTTTGGGACTCTGCAGAGAAAGTGTTTGCAGACTGCTGAATCCACACACGGGTTTAACTCTGGAAGTTGAGTGCACACATTGACAACCGTTCTGTTAGATAGCTGCGTTTTGGATTTAGAAGCAGATATTTCCCTGTGCTTACTGCTGTTTCTTCCATATGCCGGTAATGGGCTGAAAACGCCTGTTTTGGGACTCTGCACAGAAAGGGTTTGCAGACTGCTGAATCCACACACGGGTTTAACTCTGGAAGTTGAGTGCACACATTGACAACCGTTCTGTTAGATAGCTGCGTTTTGGATTTAGAAGCAGATATTTCCCTGTGCTTACTGCTGTTTCTTCCATATGCCGGTAATGGGCTGAAAACGCCTGTTTTGGGACTCTGCAGAGAAAGTGTTTGCAGACTGCTGAATCCACACACGGGTTTAACTCTGGAAGTTGAGTGCACACACTGACAACCGTTCTGTTAGATAGCTGCGTTTTGGATTTAGAAGCAGATATTTCCCTGTGCTTACTGCTGTTTCTTCCATATGCCGGTATTGGGCTGAAAACGCCTGTTTTGGGACTCTGCACAGAAAGTGTTTGCAGACTGCTGAATCCATACACGGTTTTATCTCTGGAAGTTGAGTGCACGCATTGACAACCATTCAGTTAGATAGCTGCCTTTTGGTTTTAGAAGCATTTATTTCTCTTTACAGCATATACTCTCATTCACTCTGGAATATCCAAACGCAGCTCCTAAAAGAAACGGGTTTCGAAGTATAATCAGATATTTCTCTTTACATCTTGTACCCCAGTACACTCTGATATATGCATACGCAGCTCCTGGAAGAAACGTGTTTGTAACTCGCTGATTCTGAGCATATATTGAAGTCTCTTAGGTGAATGAACACACAGCAGAGGAGTTTGAAAAAAACATTTCTTCCATGTTATAGATGCACTGTTACTGCTATTACTTTTAGGCTGGTGTTTTCCTGGAAATGTTGGTTTTAGAATTTCCATATAAATGGTTTGTAAACTGCTGCTTAAGTGGAGCAGTTTAATTCGTTAAGTTGAATGCCCTCATTCACAATCATTCTGTTAGCTAGCTCCGTTTTGGTTTTAGAAGCCTGTGTTTCTAGTTACAGCATATACTCCCATTCATTCTGGAATAGCCAAACGCAGCTCCCAGAATAGACGTGTTTCTAAGTCGCTGAATCTAAACATAGATTCAACTCCCTTAGGTGAACGAACACACAGCACAGCAGTTTGAAAGAAACGTTTTATTTGAGTTTTAGACGCAGTCTTATTGCTATTTCTTAGAGGCCGGTATTTTGCTGGGAATGTCTGTTTTAGAATCTGCACAAAAATCTTTTCTAAACTGCTGCATAGAAACAACAGTTTATCTCAATAAGCTGAATGCACACAGTGACAACCATTCTGTTAGATGGCTCCGTGTTTGTTTTAGAACCAGATATTTCACTTTAAACCTTATACTCCAGTACACTCTGGAATATGCAAATGCAGCTCCTGGAAGAAACGTGTTTCTTACTCGCTGAATCTGAACATATACTCAAGACTCTTAGGTGAATGAACACAGAGCAGAGCATTTTGAAGAAAACGTTTCTTCTATGTTATAGATGCAGTCTTACTGCTACTTCTTTTAGGCTGGTGTTTTGCTGCAAATGTTGATTTTAGAATTTGCATATAAAGGGTTTCTAAACTGCTGCCTAAGAAGAGCAGATTAACCCTTTAAGTTGAATGCACACATTCACAACCATTCTGTTAGATAGCTCCGTTTTGGTTTTAGAAACAGATATTTCTCTTTACAGCATTTACTCCCATACACTCTGGAATATCGAAATGCAGCTCCTAGAATAAACGTGTTTCAAACTCGCTGAATCCAAACATAGATTCAACGACCTTTGGTGAACGAACACACTGCAGAGCAGTTTGAAAGAAACGTTCCCTCTGAGTTTTAGACGCAGTCTTACTGCTATTTCTTATAGGCCGGTATTTTGCTGGAAATGTCTGTTTGAGAATCTACACAGAAATGTTTTCTAAACTGCTGCATACAAACAGCAGTTTAGCTCAGTAAGTTGAATGCACACATTGACAACCATTCCATTAGATCATCCGTTTTTCTTTTGGAACGAGACATTTGTCTTTACATCTTATACTCCAGTATACTCTGGAATAGGCAAACACAGCTCCTGGAAGAAACGTGTTGCTAACTAGCTGAATCTGAACATATATTCAAGTCTCTTATATGAATGAACACACAGCAGAGCAGTTTGAAAACAGTTTCTTCCATGTTAAAGATGCAGTCTTACTGCTATTTCCTATAGGCTGGTGTTTTGCTGGAAAGGTCTGTACGAGAATTTGCATATAAAGGGTTTCTAAAGTGCTGCATGAGAAGAGCAGTTTACCTCTTTAAGCCGAAGGCACACATTCACAACCACTCTGCTAGATAGATCCATTTTGGTTTTAGAAACAGATATTTCTCTTTACAGCATATACTCCCATTCATTCTGGAATATCCAAAGACAGCTCCTAGAATAAACGTGTTTCTATCTCGCTGAATCTAAACATAGATTCAACTCCCTTAGGTCAAAGAACACATGGCCGAGCAGTTTGAAAGAAACGTTTCTTCTGAGTTTTAGACGCAGTCTTAATGCTCTTTCTTATATATGCCGGTACTGGGCCGGAAAGTCCTGTTTTGAGACTCTGCACAGAAAGTGTTTGCAGACTGCTGAATCCACACACGGGTTTAACTCTGGAAGTTGAGTGCACACATTGACAACCGTTCTGTTAGATAGCTGCGTTTTGGATTTAGAAGCAGATATTTCCCTGAGCTTAATGCGGTTTCTTCCATATGCCGGTAATGGGTTGAAAACGCCTGTTTTGGGACTCTGCAGAGAAAGGGTTTGCAGACTGCTGAATCCACACACGGGTTTAACTCTGGAAGTTGAGTGCACACATTGACAACCGTTCTGTTAGATAGCTGCGTTTTGGATTTAGAAGCAGATATTTCCCTGTGCTTACTGCTGCTTCTTCCATATGCCGGTAATGGGCTGAAAACGCCTGTTTTGGGACACTGCACAGAAAGGGTTTGCAGACTGCTGAATCCACACACCGGTTTAACTCTGGAAATTGAGTGAACACATTGACAACCGTTCTGTTAGACAGCTGCGTTTTGGATTTAGAAGCAGATATTTCCCTGTGCTTACTGCTGTTTCTTCCATATGCCGGTAATGGGCTGAAAACGCCTGTTTTGGGACTCTGCAGAGAAAGTGTTTGCAGACTGCTGAATCCACACACGGGTTTAACTCTGGATGTTGAGTGCACACATTGAAAACCGTTCTGTTAGATAGCTGCGTTTTGGATTTAGAAGCAGATATTTCCCTGTGCTTACTGCTGTTTCTTCCATATGCCGGTAATTGGCTGAAAACGCCTGTTTTGGGACTCTGCAGAGAAAGGGTTTGCAGACTGCTGAATCCACACACGGGTTTAACTCTGGAAGTTGAGTGCACACATTGACAACCTTTCTGTTAGATAGCTGCGTTTTGGATTTAGAAGCAGATATTTCCCTGTGCTTACTGCTGTTTCTTCCATATGCCGGTAATGGGCTGAAAACGCCTGTTTTGGGACTCTGCACAGAAAGGGTTTGCAGACTGCTGAATCCACACACGGGTTTAACTCTGGAAGTTGAGTGCACACATTGACAACCGTTCTGTTAGATAGCTGCGTTTTGGATTTAGAAGCAGATATTTCCCTGTGCTTACTGCTGTTTCTTCCATATGCCGGTAATGGGCTGAAAACGCCTGTTTTGGGACTCTGCAGAGAAAGTGTTTGCAGACTGCTGAATCCACACACGGGTTTAACTCTGGAAGTTGAGTGCACACATTGACAACCGTTCTGTTAGATAGCTGCGTTTTGGATTTAGAAGCAGATATTTCCCTGTGCTTACTGCTGTTTCTTCCATATGCCGGTAATGGGCTGAAAACGCCTGTTTTGGGACTCTGCACAGAAAGGGTTTGCAGACTGCTGAATCCACACACGGGTTTAACTCTGGAAGTTGAGTGCACACATTGACAACCGTTCTGTTAGATAGCTGCGTTTTGGATTTAGAAGCAGATATTTCCCTGTGCTTACTGCTGTTTCTTCCATATGCCGGTAATGGGCTGAAAACGCCTGTTTTGGGACACTGCAGAGAAAGGGTTTGCAGACTGCTGAATCCACACACGGGTTTAACTCTGGAAGTTGAGTGCACACATTGACAACCGTTCTGTTAGATAGCTGCGTTTTGGATTTAGAAGCAGATATTTCCCTGTGCTTACTGCTGTTTCTTCCATATGCCGGTAATGGGCTGAAAACGCCTGTTTTGGGACTCTGCAGAGAAAGGGTTTGCAGACTGCTGAATCCACACACGGGTTTAACTCTGGAAGTTGAGTGCACACATTGACAACCGTTCTGTTAGATAGCTGCGTTTTGGATTTAGAAGCAGATATTTCCCTGTGCTTACTGCTGTTTCTTCCATATGCCGGTAATGGGCTGAAAACGCCTGTTTTGGGACTCTGCACAGAAAGGGTTTGCAGACTGCTGAATCCACACACGGGTTTAACTCTGGAAGTTGAGTGCACACATTGACAACCGTTCTGTTAGATAGCTGCGTTTTGGATTTAGAAGCAGATATTTCCCTGTGCTTACTGCTGTTTCTTCCGTATGCCGGTAATGGGCTGAAAACGCCTGTTTTGGGACTCTGCAGAGAAAGTGTTTGCAGACTGCTGAATCCACACACGGGTTTAACTCTGGAAGTTGAGTGCACACATTGACAACCGTTCTGTTAGATAGCTGCGTTTTGGATTTAGAAGCAGATATTTCCCTGTGCTTACTGCTGTTTCTTCCATATGCCGGTAATGGGCTGAAAACGCCTGTTTTGGGACTCTGCAGAGAAAGGGTTTGCCGACTGCTGAAACCACACACGGGTTTAACTCTGGAAGTTGAGTGCACACATTGACAACCGTTCTGTTAGATAGCTGCGTTTTGGATTTAGAAGCAGATATTTCCCTGTGCTTACTGCTGTTTCTTCCATATGCCGGTAATGGGCTGAAAACGCCTGTTTTGGGACTCTGCAGAGAAAGTGTTTGCAGACTGCTGAATCCACACACGGGTTTAACTCTGGAAGTTGAGTGCACACATTGACAACCGTTCTGTTAGATAGCTGCGTTTTGGATTTAGAAGCAGATATTTCCCTGTGCTTACTGCTGTTTCTTCCATATGCCGGTAATGGGCTGAAAACGCCTGTTTTGGGACTCTGCAGAGAAAGTGTTTGCAGACTGCTGAATCCACACACGGGTTTAACTCTGGAAGTTGAGTGCACACATTGACAACCGTTCTGTTAGATAGCTGCGTTTTGGATTTAGAAGCAGATATTTCCCTGTGCTTACTGCTGTTTCTTCCATATGCCGGTAATGGGCTGAAAACGCCTGTTTTGGGACACTGCACAGAAAGGGTTTGCAGACTGCTGAATCCACACACGGGTTTAACTCTGGAAGTTGAGTGCACACATTGACAACCGTTCTGTTAGATAGCTGCGTTTTGGATTTAGAAGCAGATATTTCCCTGTGCTTACTGCTGTTTCTTCCATATGCCGGTAATGGGCTGAAAACGCCTGTTTTGGGACTCTGCACAGAAAGGGTTTGCAGACTGCTGAATCCACACACGGGTTTAACTCTGGAAGTTGAGTGCACACATTGACAACCGTTCTGTTAGATAGCTGCGTTTTGGATTTAGAAGCAGATATTTCCCTGTGCTTACTGCTGTTTCTTCCATATGCCGGTAATGGGCTGAAAACGCCTGTTTTGGGACTCTGCAGAGAAAGTGTTTGCAGACTGCTGAATCCACACACGGGTTTAACTCTGGAAGTTGAGTGCACACTTTGACAACCGTTCTGTTAGATAGCTGCGTTTTGGATTTAGAAGCAGATATTTCCCTGTGCTTACTGCTGTTTCTTCCATATGCCGGTAATGGGCTGAAAACGCCTGTTTTGGGACTCTGCACAGAAAGGGTTTGCAGACTGCTGAATCCACACACGGGTTTAACTCTGGAAGTTGAGTGCACACATTGACAACCGTTCTGTTAGATAGCTGCGTTTTGGATTTAGAAGCAGATATTTCCCTGTGCTTACTGCTGTTTCTTCCATATGCCGGTAATGGGCTGAAAACGCCTGTTTTGGGACTCTGCAGAGAAAGTGTTTGCAGACTGCTGAATCCACACACGGGTTTAACTCTGGAAGTTGAGTGCACACATTGACAACCGTTCTGTTAGATAGCTGCGTTTTGGATTTAGAAGCAGATATTTCCCTGTGCTTACTGCTGTTTCTTCCATATGCCGGTAATGGGCTGAAAACGCCTGTTTTGGGACTCTGCACAGAAAGGGTTTGCAGACTGCTGAATCCACACACAGGTTTAACTCTGGAAGTTGAGTGCACACATTGACAACCGTTCTGTTAGATAGCTGCGTTTTGGATTTAGAAGCAGATATTTCCCTGTGCTTACTGCTGTTTCTTCCATATGCCGGTAATGGGCTGAAAACGCCTGTTTTGGGACTCTGCAGAGAAAGGGTTTGCAGACTGCTGAATCCACACACGGGTTTAACTCTGGAAGTTGAGTGCACACATTGACAACCGTTCTGTTAGATAGCTGCGTTTTGGATTTAGAAGCAGATATTTCCCTGTGCTTACTGCTGTTTCTTCCATATGCCGGTAATGGGCTGAAAACGCCTGTTTTGGGACACTGCAGAGAAAGGGTTTGCAGACTGCTGAATCCACACACGGGTTTAACTCTGGAAGTTGAGTGCACACATTGACAACCGTTCTGTTAGATAGCTGCGTTTTGGATTTAGAAGCAGATATTTCCCTGTGCTTACTGCTGTTTCTTCCATATGCCGGTAATGGGCTGAAAACGCCTGTTTTGGGACTCTGCAGAGAAAGGGTTTGCAGACTGCTGAATCCACACACGGGTTTAACTCTGGAAGTTGAGTGCACACATTGACAACCGTTCTGTTAGATAGCTGCGTTTTGGATTTAGAAGCAGATATTTCCCTGTGCTTACTGCTGTTTCTTCCATATGCCGGTAATGGGCTGAAAACGCCTGTTTTGGGACTCTGCACAGAAAGGGTTTGCAGACTGCTGAATCCACACACGGGTTTAACTCTGGAAGTTGAGTGCACACATTGACAACCGTTCTGTTAGATAGCTGCGTTTTGGATTTAGAAGCAGATATTTCCCTGTGCTTACTGCTGTTTCTTCCATATGCCGGTAATGGGCTGAAAACGCCTGTTTTGGGACTCTGCAGAGAAAGTGTTTGCGGACTGCTGAATCCACACACGGGTTTAACTCTGGAAGTTGAGTGCACACATTGACAACCGTTCTGTTAGATAGCTGCGTTTTGGATTTAGAAGCAGATATTTCCCTGTGCTTACTGCTGTTTCTTCCGTATGCCGGTAATGGGCTGAAAACGCCTGTTTTGGGACTCTGCACAGAAAGGGTTTGCAGACTGCTGAATCCACACACGGGTTTAACTCTGGAAGTTGAGTGCACACATTGACAACCGTTCTGTTAGATAGCTGCGTTTTGGATTTAGAAGCAGATATTTCCCTGTGCTTACTGCTGTTTCTTCCATATGCCGGTAATGGGCTGAAAACGCCTGTTTTGGGACTCTGCAGAGAAAGGGTTTGCCGACTGCTGAAACCACACACGGGTTTAACTCTGGAAGTTGAGTGCACACATTGACAACCGTTCTGTTAGATAGCTGCGTTTTGGATTTAGAAGCAGATATTTCCCTGTGCTTACTGCTGTTTCTTCCATATGCCGGTAATGGGCTGAAAACGCCTGTTTTGGGACTCTGCAGAGAAAGTGTTTGCAGACTGCTGAATCCACACACGGGTTTAACTCTGGAAGTTGAGTGCACACATTGACAACCGTTCTGTTAGATAGCTGCGTTTTGGATTTAGAAGCAGATATTTCCCTGTGCTTACTGCTGTTTCTTCCATATGCCGGTAATGGGCTGAAAACGCCTGTTTTGGGACTCTGCACAGAAAGGGTTTGCAGACTGCTGAATCCACACACGGGTTTAACTCTGGAAGTTGAGTGCACACATTGACAACCGTTCTGTTAGATAGCTGCGTTTTGGATTTAGAAGCAGATATTTCCCTGTGCTTACTGCTGTTTCTTCCATATGCCGGTAATGGGCTGAAAACGCCTGTTTTGGGACACTGCAGAGAAAGGGTTTGCAGACTGCTGAATCCACACACGGGTTTAACTCTGGAAGTTGAGTGCACACATTGACAACCGTTCTGTTAGATAGCTGCGTTTTGGATTTAGAAGCAGATATTTCCCTGTGCTTACTGCTGTTTCTTCCATATGCCGGTAATGGGCTGAAAACGCCTGTTTTGGGACTCTGCAGAGAAAGGGTTTGCAGACTGCTGAATCCACACACGGGTTTAACTCTGGAAGTTGAGTGCACACATTGACAACCGTTCTGTTAGATAGCTGCGTTTTGGATTTAGAAGCAGATATTTCCCTGTGCTTACTGCTGTTTCTTCCATATGCCGGTAATGGGCTGAAAACGCCTGTTTTGGGACTCTGCACAGAAAGGGTTTGCAGACTGCTGAATCCACACACGGGTTTAACTCTGGAAGTTGAGTGCACACATTGTCAACCGTTCTGTTAGATAGCTGCGTTTTGGATTTAGAAGCAGATATTTCCCTGTGCTTACTGCTGTTTCTTCCATATGCCGGTAATGGGCTGAAAACGCCTGTTTTGGGACTCTGCAGAGAAAGTGTTTGCGGACTGCTGAATCCACACACGGGTTTAACTCTGGAAGTTGAGTGCACACATTGACAACCGTTCTGTTAGATAGCTGCGTATTGGATTTAGAAGCAGATATTTCCCTGTGCTTACTGCTGTTTCTTCCGTATGCCGGTAATGGGCTGAAAACGCCTGTTTTGGGACTCTGCACAGAAAGGGTTTGCAGACTGCTGAACCCACACACTGGTTTAACTCTGGAAGTTGAGTGCACACATTGACAACCGTTCTGTTAGATAGCTGCGTTTTGGATTTAGAAGCAGATATTTCCCTGTGCTTACTGCTGTTTCTTCCATATGCCGGTAATGGGCTGAAAACTCCTGTTTTGGGACTCTGCAGAGAAAGTGTTTGCAGACTGCTGAATCCACACACTGGTTTAACTCTGGAAGTTGAGTGCACACATTGACAACCGTTCTGTTAGATAGCTGCGTTTTGGATTTAGAAGCAGATATTTCCCTGTGCTTACTGCTGTTTCTTCCATATGCCGGTAATGGGCTGAAAACGCCTGTTTTGGGACTCTGCAGAGAAAGTGTTTGCAGACTGCTGAATCCACACACGGGTTTAACTCTGGAAGTTGAGTGCACACATTGACAACCGTTCTGTTAGATAGCTGCGTTTTGGATTTAGAAGCAGATATTTCCCTGTGCTTACTGCTGTTTCTTCCATATGCCGGTAATGGGCTGAAAACGCCTGTTTTGGGACTCTGCAGAGAAAGTGTTTGCAGACTGCTGAATCCACACACGGGTTTAACACTGGAAGTTGAGTGCACACTTTGACAACCGTTCTGTTAGATAGCTGCGTTTTGGATTTAGAAGCAGATATTTCCCTGTGCTTACTGCTGTTTCTTCCATATGCCGGTAATGGGCTGAAAACGCCTGTTTTGGGACTCTGCACAGAAAGGGTTTGCAGACTGCTGAATCCACACACGGGTTTAACTCTGGAAGTTGAGTGCACACATTGACAACCGTTCTGTTAGATAGCTGCGTTTTGGATTTAGAAGCAGATATTTCCCTGTGCTTACTGCTGTTTCTTCCATATGCCGGTAATGGGCTGAAAACGCCTGTTTTGGGACTCTGCAGAGAAAGTGTTTGCAGACTGCTGAATCCACACACGGGATTAACTCTGGAAGTTGAGTGCACACATTGACAACCGTTCTGTTAGATAGCTGCGTTTTGGATTTAGAAGCAGATATTTCCCTGTGCTTACTGCTGTTTCTTCCATATGCCGGTAATGGGCTGAAAACGCCTGTTTTGGGACTCTGCACAGAAAGGGTTTGCAGACTGCTGAATCCACACACGGGTTTAACTCTGGAAGTTGAGTGCACACATTGACAACCGTTCTGTTAGATAGCTGCGTTTTGGATTTAGAAGCAGATATTTCCCTGTGCTTACTGCTGTTTCTTCCATATGCCGGTAATGGGCTGAAAACGCCTGTTTTGGGACTCTGCACAGAAAGGGTTTGCAGACTGCTGAATCCACACACGGGTTTAACTCTGGAAGTTGAGTGCACACATTGACAACCGTTCTGTTAGATAGCTGCGTTTTGGATTTAGAAGCAGATATTTCCCTGTGCTTACTGCTGTTTCTTCCATATGCCGGTAATGGGCTGAAAACGCCTGTTTTGGGACTCTGCAGAGAAAGTGTTTGCAGACTGCTGAATCCACACACGGGTTTAACTCTGGAAGTTGAGCGCACACATTGACAACCGTTCTGTTAGATAGCTGCGTTTTGGATTTAGAAGCAGATATTTCCCTGTGCTTACTGCTGTTTCTTCCATATGCCGGTAATGGGCTGAAAACGCCTGTTTTGGCACTCTGCAGAGAAAGGGTTTGCGGACTGCTGAATCCACACACGGGTTTAACTCTGCAAGTTGAGTGCACACATTGACAACCGTTCTGTTAGATAGCTGCGTTTTGGATTTAGAAGCAGATATTTCCCTGTGCTTACTGCTGTTTCTTCCATATGCCGGTAATGGGCTGAAAACGCCTGTTTTGGGACTCTGCACAGAAAGGGTTTGCAGACTGCTGAATCCACAAACGGGTTTAACTCTGGAAGTTGAGTGCACACATTGACAACCGTTCTGTTAGATAGCTGCGTTTTGGATTTAGAAGCAGATATTTCCCTGTGCTTACTGCTGTTTCTTCCATATGCCGGTAATGGGCTGAAAACGCCTGTTTTGGGACTCTGCACAGAAAGTGTTTGTAGACTGCTGAATCCACATACGTGTTTAGCTCTGGAAGTTGAGTGCACACATTGACAACCGTTCTGTTAGATAGCTGCGTTTTGGATTTAGAAGCAGATATTTCCCTGTGCTTACTGCTGTTTCTTCCATATGCCGGTAATGGGCTGAAAACGCCTGTTTTGGGACTCTGCAGAGAAAGTGTTTACAGACTGCTGTATCCACACACGGGTTTAACTCTGGAAGTTGAGTGCACACATTGACAACCGTTCTGTTAGATAGCTGCGTTTTGGATTTAGAAGCAGATATTTCCCTGTGCTTACTGCTGTTTCTTCCATATGCCGGTAATGGGCTGAAAACGCCTGTTTTGGGACTCTGCAGAGAAAGTGTTTGCAGACTGCTGAATCCACACACGGGTTTAACTCTGGAAGTTGAGTGCACACTTTGACAACCGTTCTGTTAGATAGCTGCGTTTTGGATTTAGAAGCAGATATTTCCCTGTGCTTACTGCTGTTTCTTCCATATGCCGGTAATGGGCTGAAAACGCCTGTTTTGGGACTCTGCACAGAAAGGGTTTGCAGACTGCTGAATCCACACACAGGTTTAACTCTGGAAGATGAGTGCACACATTGACAACCGTTCTGTTAGATAGCTGCGTTTTGGATTTAGAAGCAGATATTTCCCTGTGCTTACTGCTGTTTCTTCCATATGCCGGTAATGGGCTGAAAACGCCTGTTTTGGGACTCTGCACAGAAAGGGTTTGCAGACTGCTGAATCCACACACGGGTTTAACTCTGGAAGTTGAGTGCACACATTGACAACCGTTCTGTTAGATAGCTGCGTTTTGGATTTAGAAGCAGATATTTCCCTGTGCTTACTGCTGTTTCTTCCATATGCCGGTAATGGGCTGAAAACGCCTGTTTTGGGACTCTGCAGAGAAAGGGTTTGCAGACTGCTGAATCCACACACGGGTTTAACTCTGGAAGTTGAGTGCACACATTGACAACCGTTCTGTTAGATAGCTGCGTTTTGGATTTAGAAGCAGATATTTCCCTGTGCTTACTGCTGTTTCTTCCATATGCCGGTAATGGGCTGAAAACGCCTGTTTTGGGACTCTGCACAGAAAGGGTTTGCAGACTGCTGAATCCACACACGGGTTTAACTCTGGAAGTTGAGTGCACACATTGACAACCGTTCTGTTAGATAGCTGCGTTTTGGATTTAGAAGCAGATATTTCCCTGTGCTTACTGCTGTTTCTTCCATATGCCGGTAATGGGCTGAAAACGCCTGTTTTGGGACTCTGCACAGAAAGGGTTTGCAGACTGCTGAATCCACACACGGGTTTAACTCTGGAAGTTGAGCGCACACATTGACAACCGTTCTGTTAGATAGCTGCGTTTTGGATTTAGAAGCAGATATTTCCCTGTGCTTACTGCTGTTTCTTCCATATGCCGGTAATGGGCTGAAAACGCCTGTTTTGGGACTCTGCAGAGAAAGGGTTTGCAGACTGCTGAATCCACACACGGGTTTAACTCTGCAAGTTGAGTGCACACATTGACAACCGTTCTGTTAGATAGCTGCGTTTTGGATTTAGAAGCAGATATTTCCCTGTGCTTACTGCTGTTTCTTCCATATGCCGGTAATGGGCTGAAAACGCCTGTTTTGGGACTCTGCACAGAAAGGGTTTGCAGACTGCTGAATCCACACACGGGTTTAACTCTGGAAGTTGAGTGCACACATTGACAACCGTTCTGTTAGATAGCTGCGTTTTGGATTTAGAAGCAGATATTTCCCTGTGCTTACTGCTGTTTCTTCCATATGCCGGTAATGGGCTGAAAACGCCTGTTTTGGGACTCTGCACAGAAAGTGTTTGCAGACTGCTGAATCCACATACGTGTTTAGCTCTGGAAGTTGAGTGCACACATTGACAACCGTTCTGTTAGATAGCTGCGTTTTGGATTTAGAAGCAGATATTTCCCTGTGCTTACTGCTGTTTCTTCCATATGCCGGTAATGGGCTGAAAACGCCTGTTTTGGGACTCTGCAGAGAAAGTGTTTGCAGACTGCTGAATCCACACACGGTTTTAACTCTGGAAGTTGAGTGCACACATTGACAACCGCTCTGTTAGATAGCTGCGTTTTGGATTTAGAAGCAGATATTTCCCTGTGCTTACTGCTGTTTCTTCCATATGCCGGTAATGGGCTGAAAATGCCTGTTTTGGGACTCTGCAGAGAAAGTGTTTGCAGACTGCTGAATCCACACACGGGTTTAACTCTGGAAGTTGAGTGCACACATTGACAACCGTTCTGTTAGATAGCTGCGTTTTGGATTTAGAAGCAGATATTTCCCTGTGCTTACTGCTGTTTCTTCCATATGCCGGTAATGGGCTGAAAACGCCTGTTTTGGGACTCTGCACAGAAAGGGTTTGCAGACTGCTGAATCCACACACGGGTTTAACTCTGGAAGTTGAGTGCACACATTGACAACCGTTCTGTTAGATAGCTGCGTTTTGGATTTAGAAGCAGATATTTCCCTGTGCTTACTGCTGTTTCTTCCATATGCCGGTAATGGGCTGAAAACGCCTGTTTTGGGACTCTGCAGAGAAAGTGTTTGCAGACTGCTGAATCCACACACGGGTTTAACTCTGGAAGTTGAGTGCACACACTGACAACCGTTCTGTTAGATAGCTGCGTTTTGGATTTAGAAGCAGATATTTCCCTGTGCTTACTGCTGTTTCTTCCATATGCCGGTATTGGGCTGAAAACGCCTGTTTTGGGACTCTGCACAGAAAGTGTTTGCAGACTGCTGAATCCATACACGGTTTTATCTCTGGAAGTTGAGTGCACGCATTGACAACCATTCAGTTAGATAGCTGCCTTTTGGTTTTAGAAGCATTTATTTCTCTTTACAGCATATACTCTCATTCACTCTGGAATATCCAAACGCAGCTCCTAAAAGAAACGGGTTTCGAAGTATAATCAGATATTTCTCTTTACATCTTGTACCCCAGTACACTCTGATATATGCATACGCAGCTCCTGGAAGAAACGTGTTTGTAACTCGCTGATTCTGAGCATATATTGAAGTCTCTTAGGTGAATGAACACACAGCAGAGGAGTTTGAAAAAAACATTTCTTCCATGTTATAGATGCACTGTTACTGCTATTACTTTTAGGCTGGTGTTTTCCTGGAAATGTTGGTTTTAGAATTTCCATATAAATGGTTTGTAAACTGCTGCTTAAGTGGAGCAGTTTAATTCGTTAAGTTGAATGCCCTCATTCACAATCATTCTGTTAGCTAGCTCCGTTTTGATTTTAGAAGCCTGTGTTTCTAGTTACAGCATATACTCCCATTCATTCTGGAATAGCCAAACGCAGCTCCCAGAATAGACGTGTTTCTAAGTCGCTGAATCTAAACATAGATTCAACTCCCTTAGGTGAACGAACACACAGCACAGCAGTTTGAAAGAAACGTTTTATTTGAGTTTTAGACGCAGTCTTATTGCTATTTCTTAGAGGCCGGTATTTTGCTGGGAATGTCTGTTTTAGAATCTGCACAAAAATCTTTTCTAAACTGCTGCATAGAAACAACAGTTTATCTCAATAAGCTGAATGCACACAGTGACAACCATTCTGTTAGATGGCTCCGTGTTTGTTTTAGAACCAGATATTTCACTTTAAACCTTATACTCCAGTACACTCTGGAATATGCAAATGCAGCTCCTGGAAGAAACGTGTTTCTTACTCGCTGAATCTGAACATATACTCAAGACTCTTAGGTGAATGAACACAGAGCAGAGCATTTTGAAGAAAACGTTTCTTCTATGTTATAGATGCAGTCTTACTGCTACTTCTTTTAGGCTGGTGTTTTGCTGCAAATGTTGATTTTAGAATTTGCATATAAAGGGTTTCTAAACTGCTGCCTAAGAAGAGCAGATTAACCCTTTAAGTTGAATGCACACATTCACAACCATTCTGTTAGATAGCTCCGTTTTGGTTTTAGAAACAGATATTTCTCTTTACAGCATTTACTCCCATACACTCTGGAATATCGAAATGCAGCTCCTAGAATAAACGTGTTTCAAACTCGCTGAATCCAAACATAGATTCAACGACCTTTGGTGAACGAACACACTGCAGAGCAGTTTGAAAGAAACGTTCCCTCTGAGTTTTAGACGCAGTCTTACTGCTATTTCTTATAGGCCGGTATTTTGCTGGAAATGTCTGTTTGAGAATCTACACAGAAATGTTTTCTAAACTGCTG
The DNA here is from genome assembly GCF_030222135.1 of Aotus nancymaae. Lineage (NCBI taxonomy): Eukaryota > Metazoa > Chordata > Mammalia > Primates > Aotidae > Aotus > Aotus nancymaae. The sequence continues at coordinate 228,580 of NW_026988497.1, read as the reverse complement.
CATACAAACAGCAGTTTAGCTCAGTAAGTTGAATGCACACATTGACAACCATTCCATTAGATCATCCGTTTTTCTTTTGGAACGAGACATTTGTCTTTACATCTTATACTCCAGTATACTCTGGAATAGGCAAACACAGCTCCTGGAAGAAACGTGTTGCTAACTAGCTGAATCTGAACATATATTCAAGTCTCTTATATGAATGAACACACAGCAGAGCAGTTTGAAAACAGTTTCTTCCATGTTAAAGATGCAGTCTTACTGCTATTTCCTATAGGCTGGTGTTTTGCTGGAAAGGTCTGTATGAGAATTTGCATATAAAGGGTTTCTAAAGTGCTGCATGAGAAGAGCAGTTTACCTCTTTAAGCCGAAGGCACACATTCACAACCACTCTGCTAGATAGATCCATTTTGGTTTTAGAAACAGATATTTCTCTTTACAGCATATACTCCCATTCATTCTGGAATATCCAAAGACAGCTCCTAGAATAAACGTGTTTCTATCTCGCTGAATCTAAACATAGATTCAACTCCTTAGGTCAAAGAACACATGGCCGAGCAGTTTGAAAGAAACGTTTCTTCTGAGTTTTAGACGCAGTCTTAATGCTCTTTCTTATATATGCCGGTACTGGGCTGGAAAGTCCTGTTTTGAGACTCTGCACAGAAAGTGTTTGCAGACTGCTGAATCCACACACGGGTTTAACTCTGGAAGTTGAGTGCACACATTGACAACCGTTCTGTTAGATAGCTGCGTTTTGGATTTAGAAGCAGATATTTCCCTGAGCTTAATGCGGTTTCTTCCATATGCCGGTAATGGGTTGAAAACGCCTGTTTTGGGACTCTGCAGAGAAAGGGTTTGCAGACTGCTGAATCCACACACGGGTTTAACTCTGGAAGTTGAGTGCATACATTGACAACCGTTCTGTTAGATAGCTGCGTTTTGGATTTAGAAGCAGATATTTCCCTGTGCTTACTGCTGCTTCTTCCATATGCCGGTAATGGGCTGAAAACGCCTGTTTTGGGACTCTGCACAAAAAGGGTTTGCAGACTGCTGAATCCACACACCGGTTTAACTCTGGAAGTTGAGTGCACACATTGACAACCTTTCTGTTAGATAGCTGCGTTTTGGATTTAGAAGCAGATATTTCCCTGTGCTTACTGCTGTTTCTTCCATATGCCGGTAATGGGCTGAAAACGCCTGTTTTGGGACTCTGCAGAGAAAGGGTTTGCCGACTGCTGAAACCACACACGGGTTTAACTCTGGAAGTTGAGTGCACACATTGACAACCGTTCTGTTAGATAGCTGCGTTTTGGATTTAGAAGCAGATATTTCCCTGTGCTTACTGCTGTTTCTTCCATATGCCGGTAATGGGCTGAAAACGCCTGTTTTGGGACTCTGCAGAGAAAGTGTTTGCAGACTGCTGAATCCACACACAGGTTTAACTCTGGAAGTTGAGTGCACACATTGACAACCGTTCTGTTAGATAGCTGCGTTTTGGATTTAGAAGCAGATATTTCCCTGTGCTTACTGCTGTTTCTTCCATATGCCGGTAATGGGCTGAAAACGCCTGTTTTGGGACTCTGCACAGAAAGGGTTTGCAGACTGCTGAATCCACACACGGGTTTAACTCTGGAAGTTGAGTGCACACATTGACAACCGTTCTGTTAGATAGCTGCGTTTTGGATTTAGAAGCAGATATTTCCCTGTGCTTACTGCTGTTTCTTCCATATGCCGGTAATGGGCTGAAAACGCCTGTTTTGGGACACTGCAGAGAAAGGGTTTGCAGACTGCTGAATCCACACACGGGTTTAACTCTGGAAGTTGAGTGCACACATTGACAACCGTTCTGTTAGATAGCTGCGTTTTGGATTTAGAAGCAGATATTTCCCTGTGCTTACTGCTGTTTCTTCCATATGCCGGTAATGGGCTGAAAACGCCTGTTTTGGGACTCTGCAGAGAAAGGGTTTGCAGACTGCTGAATCCACACACGGGTTTAACTCTGGAAGTTGAGTGCACACATTGACAACCGTTCTGTTAGATAGCTGCGTTTTGGATTTAGAAGCAGATATTTCCCTGTGCTTACTGCTGTTTCTTCCATATGCCGGTAATGGGCTGAAAACGCCTGTTTTGGGACTCTGCACAGAAAGGGTTTGCAGACTGCTGAATCCACACACGGGTTTAACTCTGGAAGTTGAGTGCACACATTGACAACCGTTCTGTTAGATAGCTGCGTTTTGGATTTAGAAGCAGATATTTCCCTGTGCTTACTGCTGTTTCTTCCATATGCCGGTAATGGGCTGAAAACGCCTGTTTTGGGACTTTGCAGAGAAAGTGTTTTCAGACTGCTGAATCCACACACGGGTTTAACTCTGGAAGTTGAGTGCACACATTGACAACCGTTCTGTTAGATAGCTGCGTTTTGGATTTAGAAGCAGATATTTCCCTGTGCTTACTGCTGTTTCTTCCATATGCCGGTAATGGGCTGAAAACGCCTGTTTTGGGACTCTGCAGAGAAAGTGTTTGCAGACTGCTGAATCCACACACGGGTTTAACTCTGGAAGTTGAGTGCACACATTGACAACCGTTCTGTTAGATAGCTGCGTTTTGGATTTAGAAGCAGATATTTCCCTGTGCTTACTGCTGTTTCTTCCATATGCCGGTAATGGGCTGAAAACGCCTGTTTTGGGACTCTGCAGAGAAAGGGTTTGCAGACTGCTGAATCCACACACGGGTTTAACTCTGGAAGTTGAGTGCACACATTGACAACCGTTCTGTTATATAGCTGCGTTTTGGATTTAGAAGCAGATATTTCCCTGGGCTTACTGCTGTTTCTTCCATATGCTGGTAAAGGGCTGAAAACGCCTGTTTTGGGACTCTGCAGAGAAAGTGTTTGCAGACTGCTGAATTCACACACGGGTTTAACTCTGGAAGTTGAGTGCACACATTGACAACCGTTCTGTTAGATAGCTGCGTTTTGGATTTAGAAGCAGATATTTCCCTGTGCTTACTGCTGTTTCTTCCATATGCCGGTAATGGGCTGAAAACGCCTGTTTTGGGACTCTGCACAGAAAGGGTTTGCAGACTGCTGAATCCACACACGGGTTTAACTCTGGAAGTTGAGTGCACACATTGACAACCGTTCTGTTAGATAGCTGCGTATTGGATTTAGAAGCAGATATTTCCCTGTGCTTACTGCTGTTTCTTCCATATGCCGGTAATGGGCTGAAAACGCCTGTTTTGGGACTCTGCACAGACAGGGTTTGCAGACTGCTGAATCCACACACGTGTTTAACTCTGGAAGTTGAGCGCACACATTGACAACCGTTCTGTTAGATAGCTGCGTTTTGGATTTAGAAGCAGATATTTCCCTGTGCTTACTGCTGTTTCTTCCATATGCCGGTAATGGGCTGAAAACGCCTGTTTTGGGACTCTGCAGAGAAAGGGTTTGCAGACTGCTGAATCCACACACGGGTTTAACTCTGCAAGTTGAGTGCACACATTGACAACCATTCTGTTAGATAGCTGCGTTTTGGATTTAGAAGCAGATATTTCCCTGTGCTTACTGCTGCTTCTTCCATATGCCGGTAATGGGCTGAAAACGCCTGTTTTGGGACTCTGCACAGAAAGGGTTTGCAGACTGCTGAATCCACACACCGGTTTAACTCTGGAAGTTGAGTGCACACATTGACAACCTTTCTGTTAGATAGCTGCGTTTTGGATTTAGAAGCAGATATTTCCCTGTGCTTACTGCTGTTTCTTCCATATGCCGGTAATGGGCTGAAAACGCCTGTTTTGGGACTCTGCAGAGAAAGGGTTTGCCGACTGCTGAAACCACACACGGGTTTAACTCTGGAAGTTGAGTGCACACATTGACAACCGTTCTGTTAGATAGCTGCGTTTTGGATTTAGAAGCAGATATTTCCCTGTGCTTACTGCTGTTTCTTCCATATGCCGGTAATGGGCTGAAAACGCCTGTTTTGGGACTCTGCAGAGAAAGTGTTTGCAGACTGCTGAATCCACACACGGGTTTAACTCTGGAAGTTGAGTGCACACATTGACAACCGTTCTGTTAGATAGCTGCGTTTTGGATTTAGAAGCAGATATTTCCCTGTGCTTACTGCTGTTTCTTCCATATGCCGGTAATGGGCTGAAAACGCCTGTTTTGGGACTCTGCACAGAAAGGGTTTGCAGACTGCTGAATCCACACACGGGTTTAACTCTGGAAGTTGAGTGCACACATTGACAACCGTTCTGTTAGATAGCTGCGTTTTGGATTTAGAAGCAGATATTTCCCTGTGCTTACTGCTGTTTCTTCCATATGCCGGTAATGGGCTGAAAACGCCTGTTTTGGGACACTGCAGAGAAAGGGTTTGCAGACTGCTGAATCCACACACGGGTTTAACTCTGGAAGTTGAGTGCACACATTGACAACCGTTCTGTTAGATAGCTGCGTTTTGGATTTAGAAGCAGATATTTCCCTGTGCTTACTGCTGTTTCTTCCATATGCCGGTAATGGGCTGAAAACGCCTGTTTTGGGACTCTGCAGAGAAAGGGTTTGCAGACTGCTGAATCCACACACGGGTTTAACTCTGGAAGTTGAGTGCACACATTGACAACCGTTCTGTTAGATAGCTGCGTTTTGGATTTAGAAGCAGATATTTCCCTGTGCTTACTGCTGTTTCTTCCATATGCCGGTAATGGGCTGAAAACGCCTGTTTTGGGACTCTGCACAGAAAGGGTTTGCAGACTGCTGAATCCACACACGGGTTTAACTCTGGAAGTTGAGTGCACACATTGACAACCGTTCTGTTAGATAGCTGCGTTTTGGATTTAGAAGCAGATATTTCCCTGTGCTTACTGCTGTTTCTTCCATATGCCGGTAATGGGCTGAAAACGCCTGTTTTGGGACTTTGCAGAGAAAGTGTTTTCAGACTGCTGAATCCACACACGGGTTTAACTCTGGAAGTTGAGTGCACACATTGACAACCGTTCTGTTAGATAGCTGCGTTTTGGATTTAGAAGCAGATATTTCCCTGTGCTTACTGCTGTTTCTTCCATATGCCGGTAATGGGCTGAAAACGCCTGTTTTGGGACTCTGCAGAGAAAGTGTTTGCAGACTGCTGAATCCACACACGGGTTTAACTCTGGAAGTTGAGTGCACACATTGACAACCGTTCTGTTAGATAGCTGCGTTTTGGATTTAGAAGCAGATATTTCCCTGTGCTTACTGCTGTTTCTTCCATATGCCGGTAATGGGCTGAAAACGCCTGTTTTGGGACTCTTCAGAGAAAGGGTTTGCAGACTGCTGAATCCACACACGGGTTTAACTCTGGAAGTTGAGTGCACACATTGACAACCGTTCTGTTATATAGCTGCGTTTTGGATTTAGAAGCAGATATTTCCCTGGGCTTACTGCTGTTTCTTCCATATGCTGGTAAAGGGCTGAAAACGCCTGTTTTGGGACTCTGCAGAGAAAGTGTTTGCAGACTGCTGAATCCACACACGGGTTTAACTCTGGAAGTTGAGTGCACACATTGACAACCGTTCTGTTAGATAGCTGCGTTTTGGATTTAGAAGCAGATATTTCCCTGTGCTTACTGCTGTTTCTTCCATATGCCGGTAATGGGCTGAAAACGCCTGTTTTGGGACTCTGCACAGAAAGGGTTTGCAGACTGCTGAATCCACACACGGGTTTAACTCTGGAAGTTGAGTGCACACATTGACAACCGTTCTGTTAGATAGCTGCGTATTGGATTTAGAAGCAGATATTTCCCTGTGCTTACTGCTGTTTCTTCCATATGCCGGTAATGGGCTGAAAACGCCTGTTTTGGGACTCTGCACAGACAGGGTTTGCAGACTGCTGAATCCACACACGTGTTTAACTCTGGAAGTTGAGCGCACACATTGACAACCGTTCTGTTAGATAGCTGCGTTTTGGATTTAGAAGCAGATATTTCCCTGTGCTTACTGCTGTTTCTTCCATATGCCGGTAATGGGCTGAAAACGCCTGTTTTGGGACTCTGCAGAGAAAGGGTTTGCAGACTGCTGAATCCACACACGGGTTTAACTCTGCAAGTTGAGTGCACACATTGACAACCGTTCTGTTAGATAGCTGCGTTTTGGATTTAGAAGCAGATATTTCCCTGTGCTTACTGCTGCTTCTTCCATATGCCGGTAATGGGCTGAAAACGCCTGTTTTGGGACTCTGCACAGAAAGGGTTTGCAGACTGCTGAATCCACACACCGGTTTAACTCTGGAAGTTGAGTGCACACATTGACAACCTTTCTGTTAGATAGCTGCGTTTTGGATTTAGAAGCAGATATTTCCCTGTGCTTACTGCTGTTTCTTCCATATGCCGGTAATGGGCTGAAAACGCCTGTTTTGGGACTCTGCAGAGAAAGGGTTTGCCGACTGCTGAAACCACACACGGGTTTAACTCTGGAAGTTGAGTGCACACATTGACAACCGTTCTGTTAGATAGCTGCGTTTTGGATTTAGAAGCAGATATTTCCCTGTGCTTACTGCTGTTTCTTCCATATGCCGGTAATGGGCTGAAAACGCCTGTTTTGGGACTCTGCAGAGAAAGTGTTTGCAGACTGCTGAATCCACACACGGGTTTAACTCTGGAAGTTGAGTGCACACATTGACAACCGTTCTGTTAGATAGCTGCGTTTTGGATTTAGAAGCAGATATTTCCCTGTGCTTACTGCTGTTTCTTCCATATGACGGTAATGGGCTGAAAACGCCTGTTTTGGGACTCTGCACAGAAAGGGTTTGCAGACTGCTGAATCCAGACACGGGTTTAACTCTGGAAGTTGAGTGCACACATTGACAACCGTTCTGTTAGATAGCTGCGTTTTGGATTTAGAAGCAGATATTTCCCTGTGCTTACTGCTGTTTCTTCCATATGCCGGTAATGGGCTGAAAACGCCTGTTTTGGGACACTGCAGAGAAAGGGTTTGCAGACTGCTGAATCCACACACGGGTTTAACTCTGGAAGTTGAGTGCACACATTGACAACCGTTCTGTTAGATAGCTGCGTTTTGGATTTAGAAGCAGATATTTCCCTGTGCTTACTGCTGTTTCTTCCATATGCCGGTAATGGGCTGAAAACGCCTGTTTTGGGACTCTGCAGAGAAAGGGTTTGCAGACTGCTGAATCCACACACGGGTTTAACTCTGGAAGTTGAGTGCACACATTGACAACCGTTCTGTTAGATAGCTGCGTTTTGGATTTAGAAGCAGATATTTCCCTGTGCTTACTGCTGTTTCTTCCATATGCCGGTAATGGGCTGAAAACGCCTGTTTTGGGACTCTGCACAGAAAGGGTTTGCAGACTGCTGAATCCACACACGGGTTTAACTCTGGAAGTTGAGTGCACACATTGACAACCGTTCTGTTAGATAGCTGCGTTTTGGATTTAGAAGCAGATATTTCCCTGTGCTTACTGCTGTTTCTTCCATATGCCGGTAATGGGCTGAAAACGCCTGTTTTGGGACTTTGCAGAGAAAGTGTTTTCAGACTGCTGAATCCACACACGGGTTTAACTCTGGAAGTTGAGTGCACACATTGACAACCGTTCTGTTAGATAGCTGCGTTTTGGATTTAGAAGCAGATATTTCCCTGTGCTTACTGCTGTTTCTTCCATATGCCGGTAATGGGCTGAAAACGCCTGTTTTGGGACTCTGCAGAGAAAGTGTTTGCAGACTGCTGAATCCACACACGGGTTTAACTCTGGAAGTTGAGTGCACACATTGACAACCGTTCTGTTAGATAGCTGCGTTTTGGATTTAGAAGCAGATATTTCCCTGTGCTTACTGCTGTTTCTTCCATATGCCGGTAATGGGCTGAAAACGCCTGTTTTGGGACTTTGCAGAGAAAGTGTTTTCAGACTGCTGAATCCACACACGGGTTTAACTCTGGAAGTTGAGTGCACACATTGACAACCGTTCTGTTAGATAGCTGCGTTTTGGATTTAGAAGCAGATATTTCCCTGTGCTTACTGCTGTTTCTTCCATATGCCGGTAATGGGCTGAAAACGCCTGTTTTGGGACTCTGCAGAGAAAGTGTTTGCAGACTGCTGAATCCACACACGGGTTTAACTCTGGAAGTTGAGTGCACACATTGACAACCGTTCTGTTAGATAGCTGCGTTTTGGATTTAGAAGCAGATATTTCCCTGTGCTTACTGCTGTTTCTTCCATATGCCGGTAATGGGCTGAAAACGCCTGTTTTGGGACTCTTCAGAGAAAGGGTTTGCAGACTGCTGAATCCACACACGGGTTTAACTCTGGAAGTTGAGTGCACACATTGACAACCGTTCTGTTATATAGCTGCGTTTTGGATTTAGAAGCAGATATTTCCCTGGGCTTACTGCTGTTTCTTCCATATGCTGGTAAAGGGCTGAAAACGCCTGTTTTGGGACTCTGCAGAGAAAGTGTTTGCAGACTGCTGAATCCACACACGGGTTTAACTCTGGAAGTTGAGTGCACACATTGACAACCGTTCTGTTAGATAGCTGCGTTTTGGATTTAGAAGCAGATATTTCCCTGTGCTTACTGCTGTTTCTTCCATATGCCGGTAATGGGCTGAAAACGCCTGTTTTGGGACTCTGCACAGAAAGGGTTTGCAGACTGCTGAATCCACACACGGGTTTAACTCTGGAAGTTGAGTGCACACATTGACAACCGTTCTGTTAGATAGCTGCGTATTGGATTTAGAAGCAGATATTTCCCTGTGCTTACTGCTGTTTCTTCCATATGCCGGTAATGGGCTGAAAACGCCTGTTTTGGGACTCTGCACAGACAGGGTTTGCAGACTGCTGAATCCACACACGTGTTTAACTCTGGAAGTTGAGCGCACACATTGACAACCGTTCTGTTAGATAGCTGCGTTTTGGATTTAGAAGCAGATATTTCCCTGTGCTTACTGCTGTTTCTTCCATATGCCGGTAATGGGCTGAAAACGCCTGTTTTGGGACTCTGCAGAGAAAGGGTTTGCAGACTGCTGAATCCACACACGGGTTTAACTCTGCAAGTTGAGTGCACACATTGACAACCGTTCTGTTAGATAGCTGCGTTTTGGATTTAGAAGCAGATATTTCCCTGTGCTTACTGCTGCTTCTTCCATATGCCGGTAATGGGCTGAAAACGCCTGTTTTGGGACTCTGCACAGAAAGGGTTTGCAGACTGCTGAATCCACACACCGGTTTAACTCTGGAAGTTGAGTGCACACATTGACAACCTTTCTGTTAGATAGCTGCGTTTTGGATTTAGAAGCAGATATTTCCCTGTGCTTACTGCTGTTTCTTCCATATGCCGGTAATGGGCTGAAAACGCCTGTTTTGGGACTCTGCAGAGAAAGGGTTTGCCGACTGCTGAAACCACACACGGGTTTAACTCTGGAAGTTGAGTGCACACATTGACAACCGTTCTGTTAGATAGCTGCGTTTTGGATTTAGAAGCAGATATTTCCCTGTGCTTACTGCTGTTTCTTCCATATGCCGGTAATGGGCTGAAAACGCCTGTTTTGGGACTCTGCAGAGAAAGTGTTTGCAGACTGCTGAATCCACACACGGGTTTAACTCTGGAAGTTGAGTGCACACATTGACAACCGTTCTGTTAGATAGCTGCGTTTTGGATTTAGAAGCAGATATTTCCCTGTGCTTACTGCTGTTTCTTCCATATGACGGTAATGGGCTGAAAACGCCTGTTTTGGGACTCTGCACAGAAAGGGTTTGCAGACTGCTGAATCCACACACGGGTTTAACTCTGGAAGTTGAGTGCACACATTGACAACCGTTCTGTTAGATAGCTGCGTTTTGGATTTAGAAGCAGATATTTCCCTGTGCTTACTGCTGTTTCTTCCATATGCCGGTAATGGGCTGAAAACGCCTGTTTTGGGACACTGCAGAGAAAGGGTTTGCAGACTGCTGAATCCACACACGGGTTTAACTCTGGAAGTTGAGTGCACACATTGACAACCGTTCTGTTAGATAGCTGCGTTTTGGATTTAGAAGCAGATATTTCCCTGTGCTTACTGCTGTTTCTTCCATATGCCGGTAATGGGCTGAAAACGCCTGTTTTGGGACTCTGCAGAGAAAGGGTTTGCAGACTGCTGAATCCACACACGGGTTTAACTCTGGAAGTTGAGTGCACACATTGACAACCGTTCTGTTAGATAGCTGCGTTTTGGATTTAGAAGCAGATATTTCCCTGGGCTTACTGCTGTTTCTTCCATATGCCGGTAATGGGCTGAAAACGCCTGTTTTGGGACTCTGCAGAGAAAGGGTTTGCAGACTGCTGAATCCACACACGGGTTTAACTCTGGAAGTTGAGTGCACACATTGACAACCGTTCTGTTAGATAGCTGCGTTTTGGATTTAGAAGCAGATATTTCCCTGTGCTTACTGCTGTTTCTTCCATATGCCGGTAATGGGCTGAAAACGCCTGTTTTGGGACTTTGCAGAGAAAGTGTTTTCAGACTGCTGAATCCACACACGGGTTTAACTCTGGAAGTTGAGTGCACACATTGACAACCGTTCTGTTAGATAGCTGCGTTTTGGATTTAGAAGCAGATATTTCCCTGTGCTTACTGCTGTTTCTTCCATATGCCGGTAATGGGCTGAAAACGCCTGTTTTGGGACTCTGCAGAGAAAGTGTTTGCAGACTGCTGAATCCACACACGGGTTTAACTCTGGAAGTTGAGTGCACACATTGACAACCGTTCTGTTAGATAGCTGCGTTTTGGATTTAGAAGCAGATATTTCCCTGTGCTTACTGCTGTTTCTTCCATATGCCGGTAATGGGCTGAAAACGTCTGTTTTGGGACTCTGCACAGAAAGGGTTTGCAGACTGCTGAATCCATACACGACTTTAACTCTGGAAGTGGAGTGCACACATTGACAACCGTTCTGTTAGATAGCTGCGTTTTGGATTTAGAAGCAGATATTTCCCTGTGCTTACTGCTGTTTCTTCCATATGCCGGTAATGGGCTGAAAACGCCTGTTTTGGGACTCTGCAGAGAAAGGGTTTGCAGACTCTGAATCCACACACGGGTTTAACTCTGGAAGTTGAGTGCACACATTGACAACCGTTCTGTTATATAGCTGCGTTTTGGATTTAGAAGCAGATATTTCCCTGGGCTTACTGCTGTTTCTTCCATATGCTGGTAAAGGGCTGAAAACGCCTGTTTTGGGACTCTGCAGAGAAAGTGTTTGCAGACTGCTGAATCCACACACGGGTTTAACTCTGGAAGTTGAGTGCACACATTGACAACCGTTCTGTTAGATAGCTGCGTTTTGGATTTAGAAGCAGATATTTCCCTGTGCTTACTGCTGTTTCTTCCATATGCCGGTAATGGGCTGAAAACGCCTGTTTTGGGACTCTGCACAGAAAGGGTTTGCAGACTGCTGAATCCACACACGGGTTTAACTCTGGAAGTTGAGTGCACACATTGACAACCGTTCTGTTAGATAGCTGCGTATTGGATTTAGAAGCAGATATTTCCCTGTGCTTACTGCTGTTTCTTCCATATGCCGGTAATGGGCTGAAAACGCCTGTTTTGGGACTCTGCAGAGAAAGTGTTTGCAGACTCCTGAATCGACACACGGGTTTAACTCTGGAAGTTGAGTGCACACATTGACAACCGTTCTGTTAGATAGCTGCGTTTTGGATTTAGAAGCAGATATTTCCCTGTGCTTACTGCTATTTCTTCCATATGCCGGTAATGGGCTGAAAACGCCTGTTTTGGGACTCTGCAGAGAAAGTGTTTGCGGACTGCTGAATCCACACACGGGTTTAACTCTGGAAGTTGAGTGCACACATTGACAACCGTTCTGTTAGATAGCTGCGTTTTGGATTTAGAAGCAGATATTTCCCTGTGCTTACTGCTGTTTCTTCCATATGCCGGTAATGGGCTGAAAACGCCTGTTTTGGGACTCTGCACAGAAAGGGTTTGCAGACTGCTGAATCCACACACGGGTTTAACTCTGGAAGTTGAGTGCACACATTGACAACCGTTCTGTTAGATAGCTGCGTTTTGGATTTAGAAGCAGATATTTCCCTGTGCTTACTGCTGTTTCTTCCATATGCCGGTAATGGGCTGAAAACGCCTGTTTTGGGACTCTGCACAGACAGGGTTTGCAGACTGCTGAATCCACACACGTGTTTAACTCTGGAAGTTGAGCGCACACATTGACAACCATTCTGTTAGATAGCTGCGTTTTGGATTTAGAAGCAGATATTTCCCTGTGCTTACTGCTGTTTCTTCCATATGCCGGTAATGGGCTGAAAACGCCTGTTTTGGGACTCTGCAGAGAAAGGGTTTGCAGACTGCTGAATCCACACACGGGTTTAACTCTGCAAGTTGAGTGCACACATTGACAACCGTTCTGTTAGATAGCTGCGTTTTGGATTTAGAAGCAGATATTTCCCTGTGCTTACTGCTGATTCTTCCATATGCCGGTAATGGGCTGAAAACGCCTGTTTTGGGACTCTGCACAGAAAGGGTTTGCAGACTGCTGAATCCACACACGGGTTTAACTCTGGAAGTTGAGTGCACACATTGACAACCGTTCTTTTAGATAGCTGCGTTTTGGATTTAGAAGCAGATATTTCCCTGTGCTTACTGCTGTTTCTTCCATATGCCGGTAATGGGCTGAAAACGCCTGTTTTGGGACTCTGCACAGAAAGTGTTTGTAGACTGCTGAATCCACATACGTGTTTAGCTCTGGAAGTTGAGTGCACACATTGACAACCGTTCTGTTAGATAGCTGCGTTTTGGATTTAGAAGCAGATATTTCCCTGTGCTTACTGCTGTTTCTTCCATATGCCGGTAATGGGCTGAAAACGCCTGTTTTGGGACTCTGCAGAGAAAGTGTTTACAGACTGCTGAATCCACACACGGGTTTAACTCTGGAAGTTGAGTGCACACATTGACAACCGTTCTGTTAGATAGCTGCGTTTTGGATTTAGAAGCAGATATTTCCCTGTGCTTACTGCTGTTTCTTCCATATGCCGGTAATGGGCTGAAAACGCCTGTTTTGGGACTCTGCAGAGAAAGTGTTTGCAGACTGCTGAATCCACACACGGCTTTAACTCTGGAAGTTGAGTGCACACTTTGACAACCGTTCTGTTAGATAGCTGCGTTTTGGATTTAGAAGCAGATATTTCCCTGGGCTTACTGCTGTTTCTTCCATATGCCGGTAATGGGCTGAAAACGCCTGTTTTGGGACTCTGCACAGAAAGGGTTTGCAGACTGCTGAATCCACACACAGGTTTAACTCTGGAAGTTGAGTGCTCACATTGACAACCGTTCTGTTAGATAGCTGCGTTTTGGATTTAGAAGCAGATATTTCCCTGTGCTTACTGCTGTTTCTTCCATATGCCGGTAATGGGCTGAAAACGCCTGTTTTGGGACTCTGCAGAGAAAGTGTTTGCAGACTGCTGAATCCACACACGGGTTTAACTCTGGAATTTGAGTGCACACATTGACAACCGTTCTGTTAGATAGCTGCGTTTTGGATTTAGAAGCAGATATTTCCCTGTGCTTACTGCTGTTTCTTCCATATGCCGGTAATGGGCTGAAAACGCCTGTTTTGGGACTCTGCAGAGAAAGGGTTTGCAGACTGCTGAATCCACACACGGGTTTAACTCTGGAAGTTGAGTGCACACATTGACAACCGTTCTGTTAGATAGCTGCGTTTTGGATTTAGAAGCAGATATTTCCCTGTGCTTACTGCTGTTTCTTCCATATGCCGGTAATGGGCTGAAAACGCCTGTTTTGGGACTCTGCACAGAAAGGGTTTGCAGACTGCTGAATCCACACACGGGTTTAACTCTGGAAGTTGAGTGCACACATTGACAACCGTTCTGTTAGATAGCTGCGTTTTGGATTTAGAAGCAGATATTTCCCTGTGCTTACTGCTGTTTCTTCCATATGCCGGTAATGGGCTGAAAACGCCTGTTTTGGGACTCTGCACAGAAAGTGTTTGCAGACTGCTGAATCCACACACGGGTTTAACTCTGGAAGTTGAGCGCACACATTGACAACCGTTCTGTTAGATAGCTGCGTTTTGGATTTAGAAGCAGATATTTCCCTGTGCTTACTGCTGTTTCTTCCATATGCCGGTAATGGGCTGAAAACGCCTGTTTTGGGACTCTGCAGAGAAAGGGTTTGCAGACTGCTGAATCCACACACGGGTTTAACTCTGCAAGTTGAGTGCACACATTGACAACCGTTCTGTTAGATAGCTGCGTTTTGGATTTAGAAGCAGATATTTCCCTGTGCTTACTGCTGTTTCTTCCATATGCCGGTAATGGGCTGAAAACGCCTGTTTTGGGACTCTGCACAGAAAGGGTTTGCAGACTGCTGAATCCACACACGGGTTTAACTCTGGAAGTTGAGTGCACACATTGACAACCGTTCTGTTAGATAGCTGCGTTTTGGATTTAGAAGCAGATATTTCCCTGTGCTTACTGCTGTTTCTTCCATATGCCGGTAATGGGCTGAAAACGCCTGTTTTGGGACTCTGCACAGAAAGTGTTTGCAGACTGCTGAATCCACATACGTGTTTAGCTCTGGAAGTTGAGTGCACACATTGACAACCGTTCTGTTAGATAGCTGCGTTTTGGATTTAGAAGCAGATATTTCCCTGTGCTTACTGCTGTTTCTTCCATATGCCGGTAATGGGCTGAAAACGCCTGTTTTGGGACTCTGCAGAGAAAGTGTTTGCAGACTGCTGAATCCACACACAGTTTTAACTCTGGAAGTTGAGTGCACACATTGACAACCGCTCTGTTAGATAGCTGCGTTTTGGATTTAGAAGCAGATATTTCCCTGTGCTTACTGCTGTTTCTTCCATATGCCGGTAATGGGCTGAAAATGCCTGTTTTGGGACTCTGCAGAGAAAGTGTTTGCAGACTGCTGAATCCACACACGGGTTTAACTCTGGAAGTTGAGTGCACACATTGACAACCGTTCTGTTAGATAGCTGCGTTTTGGATTTAGAAGCAGATATTTCCCTGTGCTTACTGCTGTTTCTTCCATATGCCGGTAATGGGCTGAAAACGCCTGTTTTGGGACTCTGCACAGAAAGGGTTTGCAGACTGCTGAATCCACACACGGGTTTAACTCTGGAAGTTGAGTGCACACATTGACAACCGTTCTGTTAGATAGCTGCGTTTTGGATTTAGAAGCAGATATTTCCCTGTGCTTACTGCTGTTTCTTCCTTAGGCCGGTAATGGGCTGAAAACGCCTGTTTTTGGACTCTGCAGAGAAAGTGTTTGCAGACTGCTGAATCCACACACGGGTTTAACTCTTGAAGTTGAGTGCACACACTGTCAACCGTTCTGTTAGATAGCTGCGTTTTGGATTTAGAAGCAGATATTTCCCTGTGCTTACTGCTGTTTCTTCCATATGCCGGTATTGGGCTGAAAACGCCTGTTTTGGGACTCTGCACAGAAAGTGTTTGCAGACTGCTGAATCCATACACGGTTTTATCTCTGGAAGTTGAGTGCACGCATTGACAACCATTCAGTTAGATAGCTGCCTTTTGGTTTTAGAAGCATTTATTTCTCTTTACAGCATATACTCTCATTCACTCTGGAATATCCAAACGCAGCTCCTAAAAGAAACGGGTTTCGAAGTATAATCAGATATTTCTCTTTACATCTTGTACCCCAGTACACTCTGATATATGCATACGCAGCTCCTGGAAGAAACGTGTTTGTAACTCGCTGATTCTGAGCATATATTGAAGTCTCTTAGGTGAATGAACACACAGCAGAGGAGTTTGAAAAAAACATTTCTTCCATGTTATGGATGCACTGTTACTGCTATTACTTTTAGGCTGGTGTTTTCCTGGAAATGTTGGTTTTAGAATTTCCATATAAATGGTTTGTAAACTGCTGCTTAAGTGGAGCAGTTTAATTCGTTAAGTTGAATGCCCTCATTCACAATCATTCTGTTAGCTAGCTCCGTTTTGGTTTTAGAAGCCTGTGTTTCTAGTTACAGCATATACTCCCATTCATTCTGGAATAGCCAAACGCAGCTCCCAGAATAGACGTGTTTCTAAGTCGCTGAATCTAAACATAGATTCAACTCCCTTAGGTGAACGAACACACAGCACAGCAGTTTGAAAGAAACGTTTTATTTGAGTTTTAGACGCAGTCTTATTGCTATTTCTTAGAGGCCGGTATTTTGCTGGGAATGTCTGTTTTAGAATCTGCACAAAAATCTTTTCTAAACTGCTGCATAGAAACAACAGTTTATCTCAATAAGCTGAATGCACACAGTGACAACCATTCTGTTAGATGGCTCCGTGTTTGTTTTAGAACCAGATATTTCACTTTAAACCTTATACTCCAGTACACTCTGGAATATGCAAATGCAGCTCCTGGAAGAAACGTGTTTCTTACTCGCTGAATCTGAACATATACTCAAGACTCTTAGGTGAATGAACACAGAGCAGAGCATTTTGAAGAAAACGTTTCTTCTATGTTATAGATGCAGTCTTACTGCTACTTCTTTTAGGCTGGTGTTTTGCTGCAAATGTTGATTTTAGAATTTGCATATAAAGGGTTTCTAAACTGCTGCCTAAGAAGAGCAGATTAACCCTTTAAGTTGAATGCACACATTCACAACCATTCTGTTAGATAGCTCCGTTTTGGTTTTAGAAACAGATATTTCTCTTTACAGCATTTACTCCCATACACTCTGGAATATCGAAATGCAGCTCCTAGAATAAACGTGTTTCAAACTCGCTGAATCCAAACATAGATTCAACGACCTTTGGTGAACGAACACACTGCAGAGCAGTTTGAAAGAAACGTTCCCTCTGAGTTTTAGACGCAGTCTTACTGCTATTTCTTATAGGCCGGTATTTTGCTGGAAATGTCTGTTTGAGAATCTACACAGAAATGTTTTCTAAACTGCTGCATACAAACAGCAGTTTAGCTCAGTAAGTTGAATGCACACATTGACAACCATTCCATTAGATCATCCGTTTTTCTTTTGGAACGAGACATTTGTCTTTACATCTTATACTCCAGTATACTCTGGAATAGGCAAACACAGCTCCTGGAAGAAACGTGTTGCTAACTAGCTGAATCTGAACATATATTCAAGTCTCTTATATGAATGAACACACAGCAGAGCAGTTTGAAAACAGTTTCTTCCATGTTAAAGATGCAGTCTTACTGCTATTTCCTATAGGCTGGTGTTTTGCTGGAAAGGTCTGTATGAGAATTTGCATATAAAGGGTTTCTAAAGTGCTGCATGAGAAGAGCAGTTTACCTCTTTAAGCCGAAGGCACACATTCACAACCACTCTGCTAGATAGATCCATTTTGGTTTTAGAAACAGATATTTCTCTTTACAGCATATACTCCCATTCATTCTGGAATATCCAAAGACAGCTCCTAGAATAAACGTGTTTCTATCTCGCTGAATCTAAACATAGATTCAACTCCCTTAGGTCAAAGAACACATGGCCGAGCAGTTTGAAAGAAACGTTTCTTCTGAGTTTTAGACGCAGTCTTAATGCTCTTTCTTATATATGCCGGTACTGGGCCGGAAAGTCCTGTTTTGAGACTCTGCACAGAAAGTGTTTGCAGACTGCTGAATCCACACACGGGTTTAACTCTGGAAGTTGAGTGCACACATTGACAACCGTTCTGTTAGATAGCTGCGTTTTGGATTTAGAAGCAGATATTTCCCTGAGCTTAATGCGGTTTCTTCCATATGCCGGTAATGGGTTGAAAACGCCTGTTTTGGGACTCTGCAGAGAAAGGGTTTGCAGACTGCTGAATCCACACACGGGTTTAACTCTGCAAGTTGAGTGCACACATTGACAACCGTTCTGTTAGATAGCTGCGTTTTGGATTTAGAAGCAGATATTTCCCTGTGCTTACTGCTGCTTCTTCCATATGCCGGTAATGGGCTGAAAACGCCTGTTTTGGGACTCTGCACAGAAAGGGTTTGCAGACTGCTGAATCCACACACCGGTTTAACTCTGGAAGTTGAGTGCACACATTGACAACCTTTCTGTTAGATAGCTGCGTTTTGGATTTAGAAGCAGATATTTCCCTGTGCTTACTGCTGTTTCTTCCATATGCCGGTAATGGGCTGAAAACGCCTGTTTTGGGACTCTGCAGAGAAAGGGTTTGCCGACTGCTGAAACCACACACGGGTTTAACTCTGGAAGTTGAGTGCACACATTGACAACCGTTCTGTTAGATAGCTGCGTTTTGGATTTAGAAGCAGATATTTCCCTGTGCTTACTGCTGTTTCTTCCATATGCCGGTAATGGGCTGAAAACGCCTGTTTTGGGACTCTGCAGAGAAAGTGTTTGCAGACTGCTGAATCCACACACGGGTTTAACTCTGGAAGTTGAGTGCACACATTGACAACCGTTCTGTTAGATAGCTGCGTTTTGGATTTAGAAGCAGATATTTCCCTGTGCTTACTGCTGTTTCTTCCATATGCCGGTAATGGGCTGAAAACGCCTGTTTTGGGACTCTGCACAGAAAGGGTTTGCAGACTGCTGAATCCACACACGGGTTTAACTCTAGAAGTTGAGTGCACACATTGACAACCGTTCTGTTAGATAGCTGCGTTTTGGATTTAGAAGCAGATATTTCCCTGTGCTTACTGCTGTTTCTTCCATATGCCGGTAATGGGCTGAAAACGCCTGTTTTGGGACACTGCAGAGAAAGGGTTTGCAGACTGCTGAATCCACACACGGGTTTAACTCTGGAAGTTGAGTGCACACATTGACAACCGTTCTGTTAGATAGCTGCGTTTTGGATTTAGAAGCAGATATTTCCCTGTGCTTACTGCTGTTTCTTCCATATGCCGGTAATGGGCTGAAAACGCCTGTTTTGGGACTCTGCAGAGAAAGGGTTTGCAGACTGCTGAATCCACACACGTGTTTAGCTCTGGAAGTTGAGTGCACACATTGACAACCGTTCTGTTAGATAGCTGCGTTTTGGATTTAGAAGCAGATATTTCCCTGTGCTTACTGCTGTTTGTTCCATATGCCGGTAATGGGCTGAAAACGCCTGTTTTGGGACTCTGCACAGAAAGGGTTTGCAGACTGCTGAATCCACACACGGGTTTAACTCTGGAAGTTGAGTGCACACATTGACAACCGTTCTGTTAGATAGCTGCGTTTTGGATTTAGAAGCAGATATTTCCCTGTGCTTACTGCTGTTTCTTCCATATGCCGGTAATGGGCTGAAAACGCCTGTTTTGGGACTTTGCAGAGAAAGTGTTTTCAGACTGCTGAATCCACACACGGGTTTAACTCTGGAAGTTGAGTGCACACATTGACAACCGTTCTGTTAGATAGCTGCGTTTTGGATTTAGAAGCAGATATTTCCCTGTGCTTACTGCTGTTTCTTCCATATGCCGGTAATGGGCTGAAAACGCCTGTTTTGGGACTCTGCAGAGAAAGTGTTTGCAGACTGCTGAATCCACACACGGGTATAACTCTGGAAGTTGAGTGCACACATTGACAACCGTTCTGTTAGATAGCTGCGTTTTGGATTTAGAAGCAGATATTTCCCTGTGCTTACTGCTGTTTCTTCCATATGCCGGTAATGGGCTGAAAACGTCTGTTTTGGGACTCTGCACAGAAAGGGTTTGCAGACTGCTGAATCCATACACGACTTTAACTCTGGAAGTGGAGTGCACACATTGACAACCTTTCTGTTAGATAGCTGCGTTTTGGATTTAGAAGCAGATATTTCCCTGTGCTTACTGCTGTTTCTTCCATATGCCGGTAAAGGGCTGAAAACGCCTGTTTTGGGACTCTGCACAGAAAGGGTTTGCAGACTGCTGAATCCACACACGGGTTTAACTCTGGAAGTTGAGTGCACACATTGACAACCGTTCTGTTATATAGCTGCGTTTTGGATTTAGAAGCAGATATTTCCCTGGGCTTACTGCTGTTTCTTCCATATGCTGGTAAAGGGCTGAAAACGCCTGTTTTGGGACTCTGCAGAGAAAGTGTTTGCAGACTGCTGAATCCACACACGGGTTTAACTCTGGAAGTTGAGTGCACACATTGACAACCGTTCTGTTAGATAGCTGCGTTTTGGATTTAGAAGCAGATATTTCCCTGTGCTTACTGCTGTTTCTTCCATATGCCGGTAATGGGCTGAAAACGCCTGTTTTGGGACTCTGCACAGAAAGCGTTTGCAGACTGCTGAATCCACACACGGGTTTAACTCTGGAAGTTGAGTGCACACATTGACAACCGTTCTGTTAGATAGCTGCGTATTGGATTTAGAAGCAGATATTTCCCTGTGCTTACTGCTGTTTCTTCCATATGCCGGTAATGGGCTGAAAACGCCTGTTTTGGGACTCTGCAGAGAAAGTGTTTGCAGACTCCTGAATCGACACACCGGTTTAACTCTGGAAGTTGAGTGCACACATTGACAACCGTTCTGTTAGATAGCTGCGTTTTGGATTTAGAAGCAGATATTTCCCTGTGCTTACTGCTATTTCTTCCATATGCCGGTAATGGGCTGAAAACGCCTGTTTTGGGACTCTGCAGAGAAAGTGTTTGCGGACTGCTGAATCCACACACGGGTTTAACTCTGGAAGTTGAGTGCACACATTGACAACCGTTCTGTTAGATAGCTGCGTTTTGGATTTAGAAGCAGATATTTCCCTGTGCTTACTGCTGTTTCTTCCATATGCCGGTAATGGGCTGAAAACGCCTGTTTTGGGACTCTGCACAGAAAGGGTTTGCAGACTGCTGAATCCACACACGGGTTTAACTCTGGAAGTTGAGTGCACACATTGACAACCGTTCTGTTAGATAGCTGCGTTTTGGATTTAGAAGCAGATATTTCCCTGTGCTTACTGCTGTTTCTTCCATATGCCGGTAATGGGCTGAAAACGCCTGTTTTGGGACTCTGCACAGACAGGGTTTGCAGACTGCTGAATCCACACACGTGTTTAACTCTGGAAGTTGAGTGCACACATTGACAACCGTGCTGTTAGATAGCTGCGTTTTGGATTTAGAAGCAGATATTTCCCTGTGCTTACTGCTGTTTCTTCCATATGCCGGTAATGGGCTGAAAACGCCTGTTTTGGGACTCTGCAGAGAAAGGGTTTGCAGACTGCTGAATCCACACACGGGTTTAACTCTGGAAGTTGAGTGCACACATTGACAACCGTTCTGTTAGATAGCTGCGTTTTGGATTTAGAAGCAGATATTTCCCTGTGCTTACTGGTGTTTCTTCCATATGCCGGTAATGGGCTGAAAACACCTGTTTTGGGACTCTGCACAGAAAGGGTTTGCAGACTGCTGAATCCACACACGGGTTTAACTCTGGAAGTTGAGTGCACACATTGACAACCGTTCTGTTAGATAGCTGCGTTTTGGATTTAGAAGCAGATATTTCCCTGTGCTTACTGCTGTTTCTTCCATATGCCGGTAATGGGCTGAAAACGCCTGTTTTGGGACTCTGCAGAGAAAGTGTTTGCAGACTGCTGAATCCACACACGGGTTTAACTCTGGAAGTTGAGTGCACACATTGACAACCGTTCTGTTAGATAGCTGCGTTTTGGATTTAGAAGCAGATATTTCCCTGTGCTTACTGCTGTTTCTTCCATATGCTGGTAAAGGGCTGAAAACGCCTGTTTTGGGACTCTGCAGAGAAAGTGTTTGCAGACTGCTGAATCCACACACGGGTTTAACTCTGGAAGTTGAGTGCACACATTGACAACCGTTCTGTTAGATAGCTGCGTTTTGGATTTAGAAGCAGATATTTCCCTGTGCTTACTGCTGTTTCTTCCATATGCCGGTAATGGGCTGAAAACGCCTGTTTTGGGACTCTGCACAGAAAGGGTTTGCAGACTGCTGAATCCACACACGGGTTTAACTCTGGAAGTTGAGTGCACACATTGAGAACCGTTCTGTTAGATAGCTGCGTATTGGATTTAGAAGCAGATATTTCCCTGTGCTTACTGCTGTTTCTTCCATATGCCGGTAATGGGCTGAAAACGCCTGTTTTGGGACTCTGCAGAGAAAGTGTTTGCAGACTCCTGAATCGACACACGGGTTTAACTCTGGAAGTTGAGTGCACACATTGACAACCGTTCTGTTAGATAGCTGCGTTTTGGATTTAGAAGCAGATATTTCCCTGTGCTTACTGCTATTTCTTCCATATGCCGGTAATGGGCTGAAAACGCCTGTTTTGGGACTCTGCAGAGAAAGTGTTTGCGGACTACTGAATCCACACACGGGTTTAACTCTGGAAGTTGAGTGCACACATTGACAACCGTTCTGTTAGATAGCTGCGTTTTGGATTTAGAAGCAGATATTTCCCTGTGCTTACTGCTGTTTCTTCCATATGCCGGTAATGGGCTGAAAACGCCTGTTTTGGGACTCTGCACAGAAAGGGTTTGCAGACTGCTGAATCCACACACGGGTTTAACTCTGGAAGTTGAGTGCACACATTGACAACCGTTCTGTTAGATAGCTGCGTTTTGGATTTAGAAGCAGATATTTCCCTGTGCTTACTGCTGTTTCTTCCATATGCCGGTAATGGGCTGAAAACGCCTGTTTTGGGACTCTGCACAGACAGGGTTTGCAGACTGCTGAATCCACACACGTGTTTAACTCTGGAAGTTGAGCGCACACATTGACAACCGTTCTGTTAGATAGCTGCGTTTTGGATTTAGAAGCAGATATTTCCCTGTGCTTACTGCTGTTTCTTCCATATGCCGGTAATGGGCTGAAAACGCCTGTTTTGGGACTCTGCAGAGAAAGGGTTTGCAGACTGCTGAATCCACACACGGGTTTAACTCTGCAAGTTGAGTGCACACATTGACAACCGTTCTGTTAGATAGCTGCGTTTTGGATTTAGAAGCAGATATTTCCCTGTGCTTACTGCTGTTTCTTCCATATGCCGGTAATGGGCTGAAAACGCCTGTTTTGGGACTCTGCACAGAAAGGGTTTGCAGACTGCTGAATCCACACACGGGTTTAACTCTGGAAGTTGAGTGCACACATTGACAACCGTTCTGTTAGATAGCTGCGTTTTGGATTTAGAAGCAGATATTTCCCTGTGCTTACTGCTGTTTCTTCCATATGCCGGTAATGGGCTGAAAACGCCTGTTTTGGGACTCTGCACAGAAAGTGTTTGTAGACTGCTGAATCCACATACGTGTTTAGCTCTGGAAGTTGAGTGCACACATTGACAACCGTTCTGTTAGATAGCTGCGTTTTGGATTTAGAAGCAGATATTTCCCTGTGCTTACTGCTGTTTCTTCCATATGCCGGTAATGGGCTGAAAACGCCTGTTTTGGGACTCTGCAGAGAAAGTGTTTACAGACTGCTGAATCCACACACGGGTTTAACTCTGGAAGTTGAGTGCACACATTGACAACCGTTCTGTTAGATAGCTGCGTTTTGGATTTAGAAGCAGATATTTCCCTGTGCTTACTGCTGTTTCTTCCATATGCCGGTAATGGGCTGAAAACGCCTGTTTTGGGACTCTGCAGAGAAAGTGTTTGCAGACTGCTGAATCCACACACGGGTTTAACTCTGGAAGTTGAGTGCACACTTTGACAACCGTTCTGTTAGATAGCTGCGTTTTGGATTTAGAAGCAGATATTTCCCTGTGCTTACTGCTGTTTCTTCCATATGCCGGTAATGGGCTGAAAACGCCTGTTTTGGGACTCTGCACAGAAAGGGTTTGCAGACTGCTGAATCCACACACAGGTTTAACTCTGGAAGTTGAGTGCTCACATTGACAACCGTTCTGTTAGATAGCTGCGTTTTGGATTTAGAAGCAGATATTTCCCTGTGCTTACTGCTGTTTCTTCCATATGCCGGTAATGGGCTGAAAACGCCTGTTTTGGGACTCTGCAGAGAAAGTGTTTGCAGACTGCTGAATCCACACACGGGTTTAACTCTGGAATTTGAGTGCACACATTGACAACCGTTCTGTTAGATAGCTGCGTTTTGGATTTAGAAGCAGATATTTCCCTGTGCTTACTGCTGTTTCTTCCATATGCCGGTAATGGGCTGAAAACGCCTGTTTTGGGACTCTGCACAGAAAGGGTTTGCAGACTGCTGAATCCACACACGGGTTTAACTCTGGAAGTTGAGTGCACACATTGACAACCGTTCTGTTAGATAGCTGCGTTTTGGATTTAGAAGCAGATATTTCCCTGTGCTTACTGCTGTTTCTTCCATATGCCGGTAATGGGCTGAAAACGCCTGTTTTGGGACTCTGCAGAGAAAGTGTTTGCAGACTGCTGAATCCACACACGGGTTTAACTCTGGAAGTTGAGCGCACACATTGACAACCGTTCTGTTAGATAGCTGCGTTTTGGATTTAGAAGCAGATATTTCCCTGTGCTTACTGCTGTTTCTTCCATATGCCGGTAATGGGCTGAAAACGCCTGTTTTGGGACTCTGCAGAGAAAGGGTTTGCAGACTGCTGAATCCACACACGGGTTTAACTCTGCAAGTTGAGTGCACACATTGACAACCGTTCTGTTAGATAGCTGCGTTTTGGATTTAGAAGCAGATATTTCCCTGTGCTTACTGCTGTTTCTTCCATATGCCGGTAATGGGCTGAAAACGCCTGTTTTGGGACTCTGCACAGAAAGTGTTTTCAGACTGCTGAATCCACACACGGGTTTAACTCTGGAAGTTGAGTGCACACATTGACAACCGTTCTGTTAGATAGCTGCGTTTTGGATTTAGAAGCAGATATTTCCCTGTGCTTACTGCTGTTTCTTCCATATGCCGGTAATGGGCTGAAAACGCCTGTTTTGGGACTCTGCACAGAAAGTGTTTGCAGACTGCTGAATCCACATACGTGTTTAGCTCTGGAAGTTGAGTGCACACATTGACAACCGTTCTGTTAGATAGCTGCGTTTTGGATTTAGAAGCAGATATTTCCCTGTGCTTACTGCTGTTTCTTCCATATGCCGGTAATGGGCTGAAAACGCCTGTTTTGGGACTCTGCAGAGAAAGTGTTTGCAGACTGCTGAATCCACACACAGTTTTAACTCTGGAAGTTGAGTGCACACATTGACAACCGCTCTGTTAGATAGCTGCGTTTTGGATTTAGAAGCAGATATTTCCCTGTGCTTACTGCTGTTTCTTCCATATGCCGGTAATGGGCTGAAAATGCCTGTTTTGGGACTCTGCAGAGAAAGTGTTTGCAGACTGCTGAATCCACACACGGGTTTAACTCTGGAAGTTGAGTGCACACATTGACAACCGTTCTGTTAGATAGCTGCGTTTTGGATTTAGAAGCAGATATTTCCCTGTGCTTACTGCTGTTTCTTCCATATGCCGGTAATGGGCTGAAAACGCCTGTTTTGGGACTCTGCACAGAAAGGGTTTGCAGACTGCTGAATCCACACACGGGTTTAACTCTGGAAGTTGAGTGCACACATTGACAACCGTTCTGTTAGATAGCTGCGTTTTGGATTTAGAAGCAGATATTTCCCTGTGCTTACTGCTGTTTCTTCCTTAGGCCGGTAATGGGCTGAAAACGCCTGTTTTTGGACTCTGCAGAGAAAGTGTTTGCAGACTGCTGAATCCACACACGGGTTTAACTCTTGAAGTTGAGTGCACACACTGTCAACCGTTCTGTTAGATAGCTGCGTTTTGGATTTAGAAGCAGATATTTCCCTGTGCTTACTGCTGTTTCTTCCATATGCCGGTATTGGGCTGAAAACGCCTGTTTTGGGACTCTGCACAGAAAGTGTTTGCAGACTGCTGAATCCATACACGGTTTTATCTCTGGAAGTTGAGTGCACGCATTGACAACCATTCAGTTAGATAGCTGCCTTTTGGTTTTAGAAGCATTTATTTCTCTTTACAGCATATACTCTCATTCACTCTGGAATATCCAAACGCAGCTCCTAAAAGAAACGGGTTTCGAAGTATAATCAGATATTTCTCTTTACATCTTGTACCCCAGTACACTCTGATATATGCATACGCAGCTCCTGGAAGAAACGTGTTTGTAACTCGCTGATTCTGAGCATATATTGAAGTCTCTTAGGTGAATGAACACACAGCAGAGGAGTTTGAAAAAAACATTTCTTCCATGTTATAGATGCACTGTTACTGCTATTACTTTTAGGCTGGTGTTTTCCTGGAAATGTTGGTTTTAGAATTTCCATATAAATGGTTTGTAAACTGCTGCTTAAGTGGAGCAGTTTAATTCGTTAAGTTGAATGCCCTCATTCACAATCATTCTGTTAGCTAGCTCCGTTTTGGTTTTAGAAGCCTGTGTTTCTAGTTACAGCATATACTCCCATTCATTCTGGAATAGCCAAACGCAGCTCCCAGAATAGACGTGTTTCTAAGTCGCTGAATCTAAACATAGATTCAACTCCCTTAGGTGAACGAACACACAGCACAGCAGTTTGAAAGAAACGTTTTATTTGAGTTTTAGACGCAGTCTTATTGCTATTTCTTAGAGGCCGGTATTTTGCTGGGAATGTCTGTTTTAGAATCTGCACAAAAATCTTTTCTAAACTGCTGCATAGAAACAACAGTTTATCTCAATAAGCTGAATGCACACAGTGACAACCATTCTGTTAGATGGCTCCGTGTTTGTTTTAGAACCAGATATTTCACTTTAAACCTTATACTCCAGTACACTCTGGAATATGCAAATGCAGCTCCTGGAAGAAACGTGTTTCTTACTCGCTGAATCTGAACATATACTCAAGACTCTTAGGTGAATGAACACAGAGCAGAGCATTTTGAAGAAAACGTTTCTTCTATGTTATAGATGCAGTCTTACTGCTACTTCTTTTAGGCTGGTGTTTTGCTGCAAATGTTGATTTTAGAATTTGCATATAAAGGGTTTCTAAACTGCTGCCTAAGAAGAGCAGATTAACCCTTTAAGTTGAATGCACACATTCACAACCATTCTGTTAGATAGCTCCGTTTTGGTTTTAGAAACAGATATTTCTCTTTACAGCATTTACTCCCATACACTCTGGAATATCGAAATGCAGCTCCTAGAATAAACGTGTTTCAAACTCGCTGAATCCAAACATAGATTCAACGACCTTTGGTGAACGAACACACTGCAGAGCAGTTTGAAAGAAACGTTCCCTCTGAGTTTTAGACGCAGTCTTACTGCTATTTCTTATAGGCCGGTATTTTGCTGGAAATGTCTGTTTGAGAATCTACACAGAAATGTTTTCTAAACTGCTGCATACAAACAGCAGTTTAGCTCAGTAAGTTGAATGCACACATTGACAACCATTCCATTAGATCATCCGTTTTTCTTTTGGAACGAGACATTTGTCTTTACATCTTATACTCCAGTATACTCTGGAATAGGCAAACACAGCTCCTGGAAGAAACGTGTTGCTAACTAGCTGAATCTGAACATATATTCAAGTCTCTTATATGAATGAACACACAGCAGAGCAGTTTGAAAACAGTTTCTTCCATGTTAAAGATGCAGTCTTACTGCTATTTCCTATAGGCTGGTGTTTTGCTGGAAAGGTCTGTATGAGAATTTGCATATAAAGGGTTTCTAAAGTGCTGCATGAGAAGAGCAGTTTACCTCTTTAAGCCGAAGGCACACATTCACAACCACTCTGCTAGATAGATCCATTTTGGTTTTAGAAACAGATATTTCTCTTTACAGCATATACTCCCATTCATTCTGGAATATCCAAAGACAGCTCCTAGAATAAACGTGTTTCTATCTCGCTGAATCTAAACATAGATTCAACTCCCTTAGGTCAAAGAACACATGGCCGAGCAGTTTGAAAGAAACGTTTCTTCTGAGTTTTAGACGCAGTCTTAATGCTCTTTCTTATATATGCCGGTACTGGGCCGGAAAGTCCTGTTTTGAGACTCTGCACAGAAAGTGTTTGCAGACTGCTGAATCCACACACGGGTTTAACTCTGGAAGTTGAGTGCACACATTGACAACCGTTCTGTTAGATAGCTGCGTTTTGGATTTAGAAGCAGATATTTCCCTGAGCTTAATGCGGTTTCTTCCATATGCCGGTAATGGGTTGAAAACGCCTGTTTTGGGACTCTGCAGAGAAAGGGTTTGCAGACTGCTGAATCCACACACGGGTTTAACTCTGGAAGTTGAGTGCACACATTGACAACCGTTCTGTTAGATAGCTGCGTTTTGGATTTAGAAGCAGATATTTCCCTGTGCTTACTGCTGCTTCTTCCATATGCCGGTAATGGGCTGAAAACGCCTGTTTTGGGACTCTGCACAGAAAGGGTTTGCAGACTGCTGAATCCACACACCGGTTTAACTCTGGAAGTTGAGTGCACACATTGACAACCTTTCTGTTAGATAGCTGCGTTTTGGATTTAGAAGCAGATATTTCCCTGTGCTTACTGCTGTTTCTTCCATATGCCGGTAATGGGCTGAAAACGCCTGTTTTGGGACTCTGCAGAGAAAGGGTTTGCCGACTGCTGAAACCACACACGGGTTTAACTCTGGAAGTTGAGTGCACACATTGACAACCGTTCTGTTAGATAGCTGCGTTTTGGATTTAGAAGCAGATATTTCCCTGTGCTTACTGCTGTTTCTTCCATATGCCGGTAATGGGCTGAAAACGCCTGTTTTGGGACTCTGCACAGAAAGGGTTTGCAGACTGCTGAATCCACACACAGGTTTAACTCTGGAAGTTGAGTGCTCACATTGACAACCGTTCTGTTAGATAGCTGCGTTTTGGATTTAGAAGCAGATATTTCCCTGTGCTTACTGCTGTTTCTTCCATATGCCGGTAATGGGCTGAAAACGCCTGTTTTGGGACTCTGCAGAGAAAGTGTTTGCAGACTGCTGAATCCACACACGGGTTTAACTCTGGAAGTTGAGTGCACACATTGACAACCGTTCTGTTAGATAGCTGCGTTTTGGATTTAGAAGCAGATATTTCCCTGTGCTTACTGCTGTTTCTTCCATATGCCGGTAATGGGCTGAAAACGCCTGTTTTGGGACTCTGCACAGAAAGGGTTTGCAGACTGCTGAATCCACACACGGGTTTAACTCTGGAAGTTGAGTGCACACATTGACAACCGTTCTGTTAGATAGCTGCGTTTTGGATTTAGAAGCAGATATTTCCCTGTGCTTACTGCTGTTTCTTCCATATGCCGGTAATGGGCTGAAAACGCCTGTTTTGGGACTCTGCAGAGAAAGTGTTTGCAGACTGCTGAATCCACACACGGGTTTAACTCTGGAAGTTGAGCGCACACATTGACAACCGTTCTGTTAGATAGCTGCGTTTTGGATTTAGAAGCAGATATTTCCCTGTGCTTACTGCTGTTTCTTCCATATGCCGGTAATGGGCTGAAAACGCCTGTTTTGGGACTCTGCAGAGAAAGGGTTTGCAGACTGCTGAATCCACACACGGGTTTAACTCTGCAAGTTGAGTGCACACATTGACAACCGTTCTGTTAGATAGCTGCGTTTTGGATTTAGAAGCAGATATTTCCCTGTGCTTACTGCTGTTTCTTCCATATGCCGGTAATGGGCTGAAAACGCCTGTTTTGGGACTCTGCACAGAAAGTGTTTGCAGACTGCTGAATCCACATACGTGTTTAGCTCTGGAAGTTGAGTGCACACATTGACAACCGTTCTGTTAGATAGCTGCGTTTTGGATTTAGAAGCAGATATTTCCCTGTGCTTACTGCTGTTTCTTCCATATGCCGGTAATGGGCTGAAAACGCCTGTTTTGGGACTCTGCAGAGAAAGTGTTTGCAGACTGCTGAATCCACACACAGTTTTAACTCTGGAAGTTGAGTGCACACATTGACAACCGCTCTGTTAGATAGCTGCGTTTTGGATTTAGAAGCAGATATTTCCCTGTGCTTACTGCTGTTTCTTCCATATGCCGGTAATGGGCTGAAAACGCCTGTTTTGGGACTCTGCACAGAAAGGGTTTGCAGACTGCTGAATCCACACACGGGTTTAACTCTGGAAGTTGAGTGCACACATTGACAACCGTTCTGTTAGATAGCTGCGTTTTGGATTTAGAAGCAGATATTTCCCTGTGCTTACTGCTGTTTCTTCCTTAGGCCGGTAATGGGCTGAAAACGCCTGTTTTTGGACTCTGCAGAGAAAGTGTTTGCAGACTGCTGAATCCACACACGGGTTTAACTCTTGAAGTTGAGTGCACACACTGTCAACCGTTCTGTTAGATAGCTGCGTTTTGGATTTAGAAGCAGATATTTCCCTGTGCTTACTGCTGTTTCTTCCATATGCCGGTATTGGGCTGAAAACGCCTGTTTTGGGACTCTGCACAGAAAGTGTTTGCAGACTGCTGAATCCATACACGGTTTTATCTCTGGAAGTTGAGTGCACGCATTGACAACCATTCAGTTAGATAGCTGCCTTTTGGTTTTAGAAGCATTTATTTCTCTTTACAGCATATACTCTCATTCACTCTGGAATATCCAAACGCAGCTCCTAAAAGAAACGGGTTTCGAAGTATAATCAGATATTTCTCTTTACATCTTGTACCCCAGTACACTCTGATATATGCATACGCAGCTCCTGGAAGAAACGTGTTTGTAACTCGCTGATTCTGAGCATATATTGAAGTCTCTTAGGTGAATGAACACACAGCAGAGGAGTTTGAAAAAAACATTTCTTCCATGTTATAGATGCACTGTTACTGCTATTACTTTTAGGCTGGTGTTTTCCTGGAAATGTTGGTTTTAGAATTTCCATATAAATGGTTTGTAAACTGCTGCTTAAGTGGAGCAGTTTAATTCGTTAAGTTGAATGCCCTCATTCACAATCATTCTGTTAGCTAGCTCCGTTTTGGTTTTAGAAGCCTGTGTTTCTAGTTACAGCATATACTCCCATTCATTCTGGAATAGCCAAACGCAGCTCCCAGAATAGACGTGTTTCTAAGTCGCTGAATCTAAACATAGATTCAACTCCCTTAGGTGAACGAACACACAGCACAGCAGTTTGAAAGAAACGTTTTATTTGAGTTTTAGACGCAGTCTTATTGCTATTTCTTAGAGGCCGGTATTTTGCTGGGAATGTCTGTTTTAGAATCTGCACAAAAATCTTTTCTAAACTGCTGCATAGAAACAACAGTTTATCTCAATAAGCTGAATGCACACAGTGACAACCATTCTGTTAGATGGCTCCGTGTTTGTTTTAGAACCAGATATTTCACTTTAAACCTTATACTCCAGTACACTCTGGAATATGCAAATGCAGCTCCTGGAAGAAACGTGTTTCTTACTCGCTGAATCTGAACATATACTCAAGACTCTTAGGTGAATGAACACAGAGCAGAGCATTTTGAAGAAAACGTTTCTTCTATGTTATAGATGCAGTCTTACTGCTACTTCTTTTAGGCTGGTGTTTTGCTGCAAATGTTGATTTTAGAATTTGCATATAAAGGGTTTCTAAACTGCTGCCTAAGAAGAGCAGATTAACCCTTTAAGTTGAATGCACACATTCACAACCATTCTGTTAGATAGCTCCGTTTTGGTTTTAGAAACAGATATTTCTCTTTACAGCATTTACTCCCATACACTCTGGAATATCGAAATGCAGCTCCTAGAATAAACGTGTTTCAAACTCGCTGAATCCAAACATAGATTCAACGACCTTTGGTGAACGAACACACTGCAGAGCAGTTTGAAAGAAACGTTCCCTCTGAGTTTTAGACGCAGTCTTACTGCTATTTCTTATAGGCCGGTATTTTGCTGGAAATGTCTGTTTGAGAATCTACACAGAAATGTTTTCTAAACTGCTGCATACAAACAGCAGTTTAGCTCAGTAAGTTGAATGCACACATTGACAACCATTCCATTAGATCATCCGTTTTTCTTTTGGAACGAGACATTTGTCTTTACATCTTATACTCCAGTATACTCTGGAATAGGCAAACACAGCTCCTGGAAGAAACGTGTTGCTAACTAGCTGAATCTGAACATATATTCAAGTCTCTTATATGAATGAACACACAGCAGAGCAGTTTGAAAACAGTTTCTTCCATGTTAAAGATGCAGTCTTACTGCTATTTCCTATAGGCTGGTGTTTTGCTGGAAAGGTCTGTATGAGAATTTGCATATAAAGGGTTTCTAAAGTGCTGCATGAGAAGAGCAGTTTACCTCTTTAAGCCGAAGGCACACATTCACAACCACTCTGCTAGATAGATCCATTTTGGTTTTAGAAACAGATATTTCTCTTTACAGCATATACTCCCATTCATTCTGGAATATCCAAAGACAGCTCCTAGAATAAACGTGTTTCTATCTCGCTGAATCTAAACATAGATTCAACTCCCTTAGGTCAAAGAACACATGGCCGAGCAGTTTGAAAGAAACGTTTCTTCTGAGTTTTAGACGCAGTCTTAATGCTCTTTCTTATATATGCCGGTACTGGGCCGGAAAGTCCTGTTTTGAGACTCTGCACAGAAAGTGTTTGCAGACTGCTGAATCCACACACGGGTTTAACTCTGGAAGTTGAGTGCACACATTGACAACCGTTCTGTTAGATAGCTGCGTTTTGGATTTAGAAGCAGATATTTCCCTGAGCTTAATGCGGTTTCTTCCATATGCCGGTAATGGGTTGAAAACGCCTGTTTTGGGACTCTGCAGAGAAAGGGTTTGCAGACTGCTGAATCCACACACGGGTTTAACTCTGGAAGTTGAGTGCACACATTGACAACCGTTCTGTTAGATAGCTGCGTTTTGGATTTAGAAGCAGATATTTCCCTGTGCTTACTGCTGCTTCTTCCATATGCCGGTAATGGGCTGAAAACGCCTGTTTTGGGACTCTGCACAGAAAGGGTTTGCAGACTGCTGAATCCACACACCGGTTTAACTCTGGAAGTTGAGTGCACACATTGACAACCTTTCTGTTAGATAGCTGCGTTTTGGATTTAGAAGCAGATATTTCCCTGTGCTTACTGCTGTTTCTTCCATATGCCGGTAATGGGCTGAAAACGCCTGTTTTGGGACTCTGCAGAGAAAGGGTTTGCCGACTGCTGAAACCACACACGGGTTTAACTCTGGAAGTTGAGTGCACACATTGACAACCGTTCTGTTAGATAGCTGCGTTTTGGATTTAGAAGCAGATATTTCCCTGTGCTTACTGCTGTTTCTTCCATATGCCGGTAATGGGCTGAAAACGCCTGTTTTGGGACTCTGCAGAGAAAGTGTTTGCAGACTGCTGAATCCACACACGGGTTTAACTCTGGAAGTTGAGTGCACACATTGACAACCGTTCTGTTAGATAGCTGCGTTTTGGATTTAGAAGCAGATATTTCCCTGTGCTTACTGCTGTTTCTTCCATATGCCGGTAATGGGCTGAAAACGCCTGTTTTGGGACTCTGCACAGAAAGGGTTTGCAGACTGCTGAATCCACACACGGGTTTAACTCTGGAAGTTGAGTGCACACATTGACAACCGTTCTGTTAGATAGCTGCGTTTTGGATTTAGAAGCAGATATTTCCCTGTGCTTACTGCTGTTTCTTCCATATGCCGGTAATGGGCTGAAAACGCCTGTTTTGGGACACTGCAGAGAAAGGGTTTGCAGACTGCTGAATCCACACACGGGTTTAACTCTGGAAGTTGAGTGCACACATTGACAACCGTTCTGTTAGATAGCTGCGTTTTGGATTTAGAAGCAGATATTTCCCTGTGCTTACTGCTGTTTCTTCCATATGCCGGTAATGGGCTGAAAACGCCTGTTTTGGGACTCTGCAGAGAAAGGGTTTGCAGACTGCTGAATCCACACACGTGTTTAGCTCTGGAAGTTGAGTGCACACATTGACAACCGTTCTGTTAGATAGCTGCGTTTTGGATTTAGAAGCAGATATTTCCCTGTGCTTACTGCTGTTTCTTCCATATGCCGGTAATGGGCTGAAAACGCCTGTTTTGGGACTCTGCACAGAAAGGGTTTGCAGACTGCTGAATCCACACACGGGTTTAACTCTGGAAGTTGAGTGCACACATTGACAACCGTTCTGTTAGATAGCTGCGTTTTGGATTTAGAAGCAGATATTTCCCTGTGCTTACTGCTGTTTCTTCCATATGCCGGTAATGGGCTGAAAACGCCTGTTTTGGGACTTTGCAGAGAAAGTGTTTTCAGACTGCTGAATCCACACACGGGTTTAACTCTGGAAGTTGAGTGCACACATTGACAACCGTTCTGTTAGATAGCTGCGTTTTGGATTTAGAAGCAGATATTTCCCTGTGCTTACTGCTGTTTCTTCCATATGCCGGTAATGGGCTGAAAACGCCTGTTTTGGGACTCTGCAGAGAAAGTGTTTGCAGACTGCTGAATCCACACACGGGTTTAACTCTGGAAGTTGAGTGCACACATTGACAACCGTTCTGTTAGATAGCTGCGTTTTGGATTTAGAAGCAGATATTTCCCTGTGCTTACTGCTGTTTCTTCCATATGCCGGTAATGGGCTGAAAACGTCTGTTTTGGGACTCTGCACAGAAAGGGTTTGCAGACTGCTGAATCCATACACGACTTTAACTCTGGAAGTGGAGTGCACACATTGACAACCGTTCTGTTAGATAGCTGCGTTTTGGATTTAGAAGCAGATATTTCCCTGTGCTTACTGCTGTTTCTTCCATATGCCGGTAATGGGCTGAAAACGCCTGTTTTGGGACTCTGCACAGAAAGGGTTTGCAGACTGCTGAATCCACACACGGGTTTAACTCTGGAAGTTGAGTGCACACATTGACAACCGTTCTGTTATATAGCTGCGTTTTGGATTTAGAAGCAGATATTTCCCTGGGCTTACTGCTGTTTCTTCCATATGCTGGTAAAGGGCTGAAAACGCCTGTTTTGGGACTCTGCAGAGAAAGTGTTTGCAGACTGCTGAATCCACACACGGGTTTAACTCTGGAAGTTGAGTGCACACATTGACAACCGTTCTGTTAGATAGCTGCGTTTTGGATTTAGAAGCAGATATTTCCCTGTGCTTACTGCTGTTTCTTCCATATGCCGGTAATGGGCTGAAAACGCCTGTTTTGGGACTCTGCACAGAAAGCGTTTGCAGACTGCTGAATCCACACACGGGTTTAACTCTGGAAGTTGAGTGCACACATTGACAACCGTTCTGTTAGATAGCTGCGTTTTGGATTTAGAAGCAGATATTTCCCTGTGCTTACTGCTGTTTCTTCCATATGCCGGTAATGGGCTGAAAACGTCTGTTTTGGGACTCTGCACAGAAAGGGTTTGCAGACTGCTGAATCCATACACGACTTTAACTCTGGAAGTGGAGTGCACACATTGACAACCTTTCTGTTAGATAGCTGCGTTTTGGATTTAGAAGCAGATATTTCCCTGTGCTTACTGCTGTTTCTTCCATATGCCGGTAATGGGCTGAAAACGCCTGTTTTGGGACTCTGCACAGAAAGGGTTTGCAGACTGCTGAATCCACACACGGGTTTAACTCTGGAAGTTGAGTGCACACATTGACAACCGTTCTGTTATATAGCTGCGTTTTGGATTTAGAAGCAGATATTTCCCTGTGCTTACTGCTGTTTCTTCTATATGCCGGTAATGGGCTGAAAACGCCTGTTTTGGGACTCTGCACAGAAAGGGTTTGCAGACTGCTGAATCCACACACGGGTTTAACTCTGGAAGTTGAGTGCACACTTTGACAACCGTTCTGTTAGATAGCTGCGTTTTGGATTTAGAAGCAGATATTTCCCTGTGCTTACTGCTGTTTCTTCCATATGCCGGTAATGGGCTGAAAACGCCTGTTTTGGGACTCTGCACAGACAGGGTTTGCAGACTGCTGAATCCACACACGTGTTTAACTCTGGAAGTTGAGCGCACACATTGACAACCGTTCTGTTAGATAGCTGCGTTTTGGATTTAGAAGCAGATATTTCCCTGTGCTTACTGCTGTTTCTTCCATATGCCGGTAATGGGCTGAAAACGCCTGTTTTGGGACTCTGCAGAGAAAGGGTTTGCAGACTGCTGAATCCACACACGGGTTTAACTCTGCAAGTTGAGTGCACACATTGACAACCGTTCTGTTAGATAGCTGCGTTTTGGATTTAGAAGCAGATATTTCCCTGTGCTTACTGCTGTTTCTTCCATATGCCGGTAATGGGCTGAAAACGCCTGTTTTGGGACTCTGCACAGAAAGGGTTTGCAGACTGCTGAATCCACACACGGGTTTAACTCTGGAAGTTGAGTGCACACATTGACAACCGTTCTGTTAGATAGCTGCGTTTTGGATTTAGAAGCAGATATTTCCCTGTGCTTACTGCTGTTTCTTCCATATGCCGGTAATGGGCTGAAAACGCCTGTTTTGGGACTCTGCACAGAAAGTGTTTGTAGACTGCTGAATCCACATACGTGTTTAGCTCTGGAAGTTGAGTGCACACATTGACAACCGTTCTGTTAGATAGCTGCGTTTTGGATTTAGAAGCAGATATTTCCCTGTGCTTACTGCTGTTTCTTCCATATGCCGGTAATGGGCTGAAAACGCCTGTTTTGGGACTCTGCAGAGAAAGTGTTTACAGACTGCTGAATCCACACACGGGTTTAACTCTGGAAGTTGAGTGCACACATTGACAACCGTTCTGTTAGATAGCTGCGTTTTGGATTTAGAAGCAGATATTTCCCTGTGCTTACTGCTGTTTCTTCCATATGCCGGTAATGGGCTGAAAACGCCTGTTTTGGGACTCTGCAGAGAAAGTGTTTGCAGACTGCTGAATCCACACACGGGTTTAACTCTGGAAGTTGAGTGCACACTTTGACAACCGTTCTGTTAGATAGCTGCGTTTTGGATTTAGAAGCAGATATTTCCCTGTGCTTACTGCTGTTTCTTCCATATGCCGGTAATGGGCTGAAAACGCCTGTTTTGGGACTCTGCACAGAAAGGGTTTGCAGACTGCTGAATCCACACACAGGTTTAACTCTGGAAGTTGAGTGCTCACATTGACAACCGTTCTGTTAGATAGCTGCGTTTTGGATTTAGAAGCAGATATTTCCCTGTGCTTACTGCTGTTTCTTCCATATGCCGGTAATGGGCTGAAAACGCCTGTTTTGGGACTCTGCAGAGAAAGTGTTTGCAGACTGCTGAATCCACACACGGGTTTAACTCTGGAATTTGAGTGCACACATTGACAACCGTTCTGTTAGATAGCTGCGTTTTGGATTTAGAAGCAGATATTTCCCTGTGCTTACTGCTGTTTCTTCCATATGCCGGTAATGGGCTGAAAACGCCTGTTTTGGGACTCTGCAGAGAAAGGGTTTGCAGACTGCTGAATCCACACACGGGTTTAACTCTGGAAGTTGAGTGCACACATTGACAACCGTTCTGTTAGATAGCTGCGTTTTGGATTTAGAAGCAGATATTTCCCTGTGCTTACTGCTGTTTCTTCCATATGCCGGTAATGGGCTGAAAACGCCTGTTTTGGGACTCTGCACAGAAAGGGTTTGCAGACTGCTGAATCCACACACGGGTTTAACTCTGGAAGTTGAGTGCACACATTGACAACCGTTCTGTTAGATAGCTGCGTTTTGGATTTAGAAGCAGATATTTCCCTGTGCTTACTGCTGTTTCTTCCATATGCCGGTAATGGGCTGAAAACGCCTGTTTTGGGACTCTGCAGAGAAAGTGTTTGCAGACTGCTGAATCCACACACGGGTTTAACTCTGGAAGTTGAGCGCACACATTGACAACCGTTCTGTTAGATAGCTGCGTTTTGGATTTAGAAGCAGATATTTCCCTGTGCTTACTGCTGTTTCTTCCATATGCCGGTAATGGGCTGAAAACGCCTGTTTTGGGACTCTGCAGAGAAAGGGTTTGCAGACTGCTGAATCCACACACGGGTTTAACTCTGCAAGTTGAGTGCACACATTGACAACCGTTCTGTTAGATAGCTGCGTTTTGGATTTAGAAGCAGATATTTCCCTGTGCTTACTGCTGTTTCTTCCATATGCCGGTAATGGGCTGAAAACGCCTGTTTTGGGACTCTGCACAGAAAGGGTTTGCAGACTGCTGAATCCACACACGGGTTTAACTCTGGAAGTTGAGTGCACACATTGACAACCGTTCTGTTAGATAGCTGCGTTTTGGATTTAGAAGCAGATATTTCCCTGTGCTTACTGCTGTTTCTTCCATATGCCGGTAATGGGCTGAAAACGCCTGTTTTGGGACTCTGCACAGAAAGTGTTTGCAGACTGCTGAATCCACATACGTGTTTAGCTCTGGAAGTTGAGTGCACACATTGACAACCGTTCTGTTAGATAGCTGCGTTTTGGATTTAGAAGCAGATATTTCCCTGTGCTTACTGCTGTTTCTTCCATATGCCGGTAATGGGCTGAAAACGCCTGTTTTGGGACTCTGCAGAGAAAGTGTTTGCAGACTGCTGAATCCACACACAGTTTTAACTCTGGAAGTTGAGTGCACACATTGACAACCGCTCTGTTAGATAGCTGCGTTTTGGATTTAGAAGCAGATATTTCCCTGTGCTTACTGCTGTTTCTTCCATATGCCGGTAATGGGCTGAAAATGCCTGTTTTGGGACTCTGCAGAGAAAGTGTTTGCAGACTGCTGAATCCACACACGGGTTTAACTCTGGAAGTTGAGTGCACACATTGACAACCGTTCTGTTAGATAGCTGCGTTTTGGATTTAGAAGCAGATATTTCCCTGTGCTTACTGCTGTTTCTTCCATATGCCGGTAATGGGCTGAAAACGCCTGTTTTGGGACTCTGCACAGAAAGGGTTTGCAGACTGCTGAATCCACACACGGGTTTAACTCTGGAAGTTGAGTGCACACATTGACAACCGTTCTGTTAGATAGCTGCGTTTTGGATTTAGAAGCAGATATTTCCCTGTGCTTACTGCTGTTTCTTCCTTAGGCCGGTAATGGGCTGAAAACGCCTGTTTTTGGACTCTGCAGAGAAAGTGTTTGCAGACTGCTGAATCCACACACGGGTTTAACTCTTGAAGTTGAGTGCACACACTGTCAACCGTTCTGTTAGATAGCTGCGTTTTGGATTTAGAAGCAGATATTTCCCTGTGCTTACTGCTGTTTCTTCCATATGCCGGTATTGGGCTGAAAACGCCTGTTTTGGGACTCTGCACAGAAAGTGTTTGCAGACTGCTGAATCCATACACGGTTTTATCTCTGGAAGTTGAGTGCACGCATTGACAACCATTCAGTTAGATAGCTGCCTTTTGGTTTTAGAAGCATTTATTTCTCTTTACAGCATATACTCTCATTCACTCTGGAATATCCAAACGCAGCTCCTAAAAGAAACGGGTTTCGAAGTATAATCAGATATTTCTCTTTACATCTTGTACCCCAGTACACTCTGATATATGCATACGCAGCTCCTGGAAGAAACGTGTTTGTAACTCGCTGATTCTGAGCATATATTGAAGTCTCTTAGGTGAATGAACACACAGCAGAGGAGTTTGAAAAAAACATTTCTTCCATGTTATAGATGCACTGTTACTGCTATTACTTTTAGGCTGGTGTTTTCCTGGAAATGTTGGTTTTAGAATTTCCATATAAATGGTTTGTAAACTGCTGCTTAAGTGGAGCAGTTTAATTCGTTAAGTTGAATGCCCTCATTCACAATCATTCTGTTAGCTAGCTCCGTTTTGGTTTTAGAAGCCTGTGTTTCTAGTTACAGCATATACTCCCATTCATTCTGGAATAGCCAAACGCAGCTCCCAGAATAGACGTGTTTCTAAGTCGCTGAATCTAAACATAGATTCAACTCCCTTAGGTGAACGAACACACAGCACAGCAGTTTGAAAGAAACGTTTTATTTGAGTTTTAGACGCAGTCTTATTGCTATTTCTTAGAGGCCGGTATTTTGCTGGGAATGTCTGTTTTAGAATCTGCACAAAAATCTTTTCTAAACTGCTGCATAGAAACAACAGTTTATCTCAATAAGCTGAATGCACACAGTGACAACCATTCTGTTAGATGGCTCCGTGTTTGTTTTAGAACCAGATATTTCACTTTAAACCTTATACTCCAGTACACTCTGGAATATGCAAATGCAGCTCCTGGAAGAAACGTGTTTCTTACTCGCTGAATCTGAACATATACTCAAGACTCTTAGGTGAATGAACACAGAGCAGAGCATTTTGAAGAAAACGTTTCTTCTATGTTATAGATGCAGTCTTACTGCTACTTCTTTTAGGCTGGTGTTTTGCTGCAAATGTTGATTTTAGAATTTGCATATAAAGGGTTTCTAAACTGCTGCCTAAGAAGAGCAGATTAACCCTTTAAGTTGAATGCACACATTCACAACCATTCTGTTAGATAGCTCCGTTTTGGTTTTAGAAACAGATATTTCTCTTTACAGCATTTACTCCCATACACTCTGGAATATCGAAATGCAGCTCCTAGAATAAACGTGTTTCAAACTCGCTGAATCCAAACATAGATTCAACGACCTTTGGTGAACGAACACACTGCAGAGCAGTTTGAAAGAAACGTTCCCTCTGAGTTTTAGACGCAGTCTTACTGCTATTTCTTATAGGCCGGTATTTTGCTGGAAATGTCTGTTTGAGAATCTACACAGAAATGTTTTCTAAACTGCTGCATACAAACAGCAGTTTAGCTCAGTAAGTTGAATGCACACATTGACAACCATTCCATTAGATCATCCGTTTTTCTTTTGGAACGAGACATTTGTCTTTACATCTTATACTCCAGTATACTCTGGAATAGGCAAACACAGCTCCTGGAAGAAACGTGTTGCTAACTAGCTGAATCTGAACATATATTCAAGTCTCTTATATGAATGAACACACAGCAGAGCAGTTTGAAAACAGTTTCTTCCATGTTAAAGATGCAGTCTTACTGCTATTTCCTATAGGCTGGTGTTTTGCTGGAAAGGTCTGTATGAGAATTTGCATATAAAGGGTTTCTAAAGTGCTGCATGAGAAGAGCAGTTTACCTCTTTAAGCCGAAGGCACACATTCACAACCACTCTGCTAGATAGATCCATTTTGGTTTTAGAAACAGATATTTCTCTTTACAGCATATACTCCCATTCATTCTGGAATATCCAAAGACAGCTCCTAGAATAAACGTGTTTCTATCTCGCTGAATCTAAACATAGATTCAACTCCCTTAGGTCAAAGAACACATGGCCGAGCAGTTTGAAAGAAACGTTTCTTCTGAGTTTTAGACGCAGTCTTAATGCTCTTTCTTATATATGCCGGTACTGGGCCGGAAAGTCCTGTTTTGAGACTCTGCACAGAAAGTGTTTGCAGACTGCTGAATCCACACACGGGTTTAACTCTGGAAGTTGAGTGCACACATTGACAACCGTTCTGTTAGATAGCTGCGTTTTGGATTTAGAAGCAGATATTTCCCTGAGCTTAATGCGGTTTCTTCCATATGCCGGTAATGGGTTGAAAACGCCTGTTTTGGGACTCTGCAGAGAAAGGGTTTGCAGACTGCTGAATCCACACACGGGTTTAACTCTGGAAGTTGAGTGCACACATTGACAACCGTTCTGTTAGATAGCTGCGTTTTGGATTTAGAAGCAGATATTTCCCTGTGCTTACTGCTGCTTCTTCCATATGCCGGTAATGGGCTGAAAACGCCTGTTTTGGGACTCTGCACAGAAAGGGTTTGCAGACTGCTGAATCCACACACCGGTTTAACTCTGGAAGTTGAGTGCACACATTGACAACCTTTCTGTTAGATAGCTGCGTTTTGGATTTAGAAGCAGATATTTCCCTGTGCTTACTGCTGTTTCTTCCATATGCCGGTAATGGGCTGAAAACGCCTGTTTTGGGACTCTGCAGAGAAAGGGTTTGCCGACTGCTGAAACCACACACGGGTTTAACTCTGGAAGTTGAGTGCACACATTGACAACCGTTCTGTTAGATAGCTGCGTTTTGGATTTAGAAGCAGATATTTCCCTGTGCTTACTGCTGTTTCTTCCATATGCCGGTAATGGGCTGAAAACGCCTGTTTTGGGACTCTGCAGAGAAAGTGTTTGCAGACTGCTGAATCCACACACGGGTTTAACTCTGGAAGTTGAGTGCACACATTGACAACCGTTCTGTTAGATAGCTGCGTTTTGGATTTAGAAGCAGATATTTCCCTGTGCTTACTGCTGTTTCTTCCATATGCCGGTAATGGGCTGAAAACGCCTGTTTTGGGACTCTGCACAGAAAGGGTTTGCAGACTGCTGAATCCACACACGGGTTTAACTCTGGAAGTTGAGTGCACACATTGACAACCGTTCTGTTAGATAGCTGCGTTTTGGATTTAGAAGCAGATATTTCCCTGTGCTTACTGCTGTTTCTTCCATATGCCGGTAATGGGCTGAAAACGCCTGTTTTGGGACACTGCAGAGAAAGGGTTTGCAGACTGCTGAATCCACACACGGGTTTAACTCTGGAAGTTGAGTGCACACATTGACAACCGTTCTGTTAGATAGCTGCGTTTTGGATTTAGAAGCAGATATTTCCCTGTGCTTACTGCTGTTTCTTCCATATGCCGGTAATGGGCTGAAAACGCCTGTTTTGGGACTCTGCAGAGAAAGGGTTTGCAGACTGCTGAATCCACACACGTGTTTAGCTCTGGAAGTTGAGTGCACACATTGACAACCGTTCTGTTAGATAGCTGCGTTTTGGATTTAGAAGCAGATATTTCCCTGTGCTTACTGCTGTTTCTTCCATATGCCGGTAATGGGCTGAAAACGCCTGTTTTGGGACTCTGCACAGAAAGGGTTTGCAGACTGCTGAATCCACACACGGGTTTAACTCTGGAAGTTGAGTGCACACATTGACAACCGTTCTGTTAGATAGCTGCGTTTTGGATTTAGAAGCAGATATTTCCCTGTGCTTACTGCTGTTTCTTCCATATGCCGGTAATGGGCTGAAAACGCCTGTTTTGGGACTTTGCAGAGAAAGTGTTTTCAGACTGCTGAATCCACACACGGGTTTAACTCTGGAAGTTGAGTGCACACATTGACAACCGTTCTGTTAGATAGCTGCGTTTTGGATTTAGAAGCAGATATTTCCCTGTGCTTACTGCTGTTTCTTCCATATGCCGGTAATGGGCTGAAAACGCCTGTTTTGGGACTCTGCAGAGAAAGTGTTTGCAGACTGCTGAATCCACACACGGGTTTAACTCTGGAAGTTGAGTGCACACATTGACAACCGTTCTGTTAGATAGCTGCGTTTTGGATTTAGAAGCAGATATTTCCCTGTGCTTACTGCTGTTTCTTCCATATGCCGGTAATGGGCTGAAAACGTCTGTTTTGGGACTCTGCACAGAAAGGGTTTGCAGACTGCTGAATCCATACACGACTTTAACTCTGGAAGTGGAGTGCACACATTGACAACCGTTCTGTTAGATAGCTGCGTTTTGGATTTAGAAGCAGATATTTCCCTGTGCTTACTGCTGTTTCTTCCATATGCCGGTAATGGGCTGAAAACGCCTGTTTTGGGACTCTGCACAGAAAGGGTTTGCAGACTGCTGAATCCACACACGGGTTTAACTCTGGAAGTTGAGTGCACACATTGACAACCGTTCTGTTATATAGCTGCGTTTTGGATTTAGAAGCAGATATTTCCCTGGGCTTACTGCTGTTTCTTCCATATGCTGGTAAAGGGCTGAA
This sequence comes from Aotus nancymaae, assembly GCF_030222135.1. NCBI lineage: Eukaryota > Metazoa > Chordata > Mammalia > Primates > Aotidae > Aotus > Aotus nancymaae. Next base: position 184,978 of record NW_026988497.1, on the reverse strand, counting down.
AACGCCTGTTTTGGGACTCTGCAGAGAAAGTGTTTGCAGACTGCTGAATCCACACACGGGTTTAACTCTGGAAGTTGAGTGCACACATTGACAACCGTTCTGTTAGATAGCTGCGTTTTGGATTTAGAAGCAGATATTTCCCTGTGCTTACTGCTGTTTCTTCCATATGCCGGTAATGGGCTGAAAACGCCTGTTTTGGGACTCTGCACAGAAAGCGTTTGCAGACTGCTGAATCCACACACGGGTTTAACTCTGGAAGTTGAGTGCACACATTGACAACCGTTCTGTTAGATAGCTGCGTTTTGGATTTAGAAGCAGATATTTCCCTGTGCTTACTGCTGTTTCTTCCATATGCCGGTAATGGGCTGAAAACGTCTGTTTTGGGACTCTGCACAGAAAGGGTTTGCAGACTGCTGAATCCATACACGACTTTAACTCTGGAAGTGGAGTGCACACATTGACAACCTTTCTGTTAGATAGCTGCGTTTTGGATTTAGAAGCAGATATTTCCCTGTGCTTACTGCTGTTTCTTCCATATGCCGGTAATGGGCTGAAAACGCCTGTTTTGGGACTCTGCACAGAAAGGGTTTGCAGACTGCTGAATCCACACACGGGTTTAACTCTGGAAGTTCAGTGCACACATTGACAACCGTTCTGTTATATAGCTGCGTTTTGGATTTAGAAGCAGATATTTCCCTGTGCTTACTGCTGTTTCTTCCATATGCCGGTAATGGGCTGAAAACGCCTGTTTTGGGACTCTGCACAGAAAGGGTTTGCAGACTGCTGAATCCACACACGGGTTTAACTCTGGAAGTTGAGTGCACACATTGACAACCGTTCTGTTAGATAGCTGCGTTTTGGATTTAGAAGCAGATATTTCCCTGTGCTTACTGCTGTTTCTTCCATATGCCGGTAATGGGCTGAAAACGCCTGTTTTGGGACTCTGCACAGACAGGGTTTGCAGACTGCTGAATCCACACACGTGTTTAACTCTGGAAGTTGAGCGCACACATTGACAACCGTTCTGTTAGATAGCTGCGTTTTGGATTTAGAAGCAGATATTTCCCTGTGCTTACTGCTGTTTCTTCCATATGCCGGTAATGGGCTGAAAACGCCTGTTTTGGGACTCTGCAGAGAAAGGGTTTGCAGACTGCTGAATCCACACACGGGTTTAACTCTGCAAGTTGAGTGCACACATTGACAACCGTTCTGTTAGATAGCTGCGTTTTGGATTTAGAAGCAGATATTTCCCTGTGCTTACTGCTGTTTCTTCCATATGCCGGTAATGGGCTGAAAACGCCTGTTTTGGGACTCTGCACAGAAAGGGTTTGCAGACTGCTGAATCCACACACGGGTTTAACTCTGGAAGTTGAGTGCACACATTGACAACCGTTCTGTTAGATAGCTGCGTTTTGGATTTAGAAGCAGATATTTCCCTGTGCTTACTGCTGTTTCTTCCATATGCCGGTAATGGGCTGAAAACGCCTGTTTTGGGACTCTGCACAGAAAGTGTTTGTAGACTGCTGAATCCACATACGTGTTTAGCTCTGGAAGTTGAGTGCACACATTGACAACCGTTCTGTTAGATAGCTGCGTTTTGGATTTAGAAGCAGATATTTCCCTGTGCTTACTGCTGTTTCTTCCATATGCCGGTAATGGGCTGAAAACGCCTGTTTTGGGACTCTGCAGAGAAAGTGTTTACAGACTGCTGAATCCACACACGGGTTTAACTCTGGAAGTTGAGTGCACACATTGACAACCGTTCTGTTAGATAGCTGCGTTTTGGATTTAGAAGCAGATATTTCCCTGTGCTTACTGCTGTTTCTTCCATATGCCGGTAATGGGCTGAAAACGCCTGTTTTGGGACTCTGCAGAGAAAGTGTTTGCAGACTGCTGAATCCACACACGGGTTTAACTCTGGAAGTTGAGTGCACACTTTGACAACCGTTCTGTTAGATAGCTGCGTTTTGGATTTAGAAGCAGATATTTCCCTGTGCTTACTGCTGTTTCTTCCATATGCCGGTAATGGGCTGAAAACGCCTGTTTTGGGACTCTGCACAGAAAGGGTTTGCAGACTGCTGAATCCACACACAGGTTTAACTCTGGAAGTTGAGTGCTCACATTGACAACCGTTCTGTTAGATAGCTGCGTTTTGGATTTAGAAGCAGATATTTCCCTGTGCTTACTGCTGTTTCTTCCATATGCCGGTAATGGGCTGAAAACGCCTGTTTTGGGACTCTGCAGAGAAAGTGTTTGCAGACTGCTGAATCCACACACGGGTTTAACTCTGGAATTTGAGTGCACACATTGACAACCGTTCTGTTAGATAGCTGCGTTTTGGATTTAGAAGCAGATATTTCCCTGTGCTTACTGCTGTTTCTTCCATATGCCGGTAATGGGCTGAAAACACCTGTTTTGGGACTCTGCAGAGAAAGGGTTTGCAGACTGCTGAATCCACACACGGGTTTAACTCTGGAAGTTGAGTGCACACATTGACAACCGTTCTGTTAGATAGCTGCGTTTTGGATTTAGAAGCAGATATTTCCCTGTGCTTACTGCTGTTTCTTCCATATGCCGGTAATGGGCTGAAAACGCCTGTTTTGGGACTCTGCACAGAAAGGGTTTGCAGACTGCTGAATCCACACACGGGTTTAACTCTGGAAGTTGAGTGCACACATTGACAACCGTTCTGTTAGATAGCTGCGTTTTGGATTTAGAAGCAGATATTTCCCTGTGCTTACTGCTGTTTCTTCCATATGCCGGTAATGGGCTGAAAACGCCTGTTTTGGGACTCTGCAGAGAAAGTGTTTGCAGACTGCTGAATCCACACACGGGTTTAACTCTGGAAGTTGAGCGCACACATTGACAACCGTTCTGTTAGATAGCTGCGTTTTGGATTTAGAAGCAGATATTTCCCTGTGCTTACTGCTGTTTCTTCCATATGCCGGTAATGGGCTGAAAACGCCTGTTTTGGGACTCTGCAGAGAAAGGGTTTGCAGACTGCTGAATCCACACACGGGTTTAACTCTGCAAGTTGAGTGCACACATTGACAACCGTTCTGTTAGATAGCTGCGTTTTGGATTTAGAAGCAGATATTTCCCTGTGCTTACTGCTGTTTCTTCCATATGCCGGTAATGGGCTGAAAACGCCTGTTTTGGGACTCTGCACAGAAAGGGTTTGCAGACTGCTGAATCCACACACGGGTTTAACTCTGGAAGTTGAGTGCACACATTGACAACCGTTCTGTTAGATAGCTGCGTTTTGGATTTAGAAGCAGATATTTCCCTGTGCTTACTGCTGTTTCTTCCATATGCCGGTAATGGGCTGAAAACGCCTGTTTTGGGACTCTGCACAGAAAGTGTTTGCAGACTGCTGAATCCACATACGTGTTTAGCTCTGGAAGTTGAGTGCACACATTGACAACCGTTCTGTTAGATAGCTGCGTTTTGGATTTAGAAGCAGATATTTCCCTGTGCTTACTGCTGTTTCTTCCATATGCCGGTAATGGGCTGAAAACGCCTGTTTTGGGACTCTGCAGAGAAAGTGTTTGCAGACTGCTGAATCCACACACAGTTTTAACTCTGGAAGTTGAGTGCACACATTGACAACCGCTCTGTTAGATAGCTGCGTTTTGGATTTAGAAGCAGATATTTCCCTGTGCTTACTGCTGTTTCTTCCATATGCCGGTAATGGGCTGAAAATGCCTGTTTTGGGACTCTGCAGAGAAAGTGTTTGCAGACTGCTGAATCCACACACGGGTTTAACTCTGGAAGTTGAGTGCACACATTGACAACCGTTCTGTTAGATAGCTGCGTTTTGGATTTAGAAGCAGATATTTCCCTGTGCTTACTGCTGTTTCTTCCATATGCCGGTAATGGGCTGAAAACGCCTGTTTTGGGACTCTGCACAGAAAGGGTTTGCAGACTGCTGAATCCACACACGGGTTTAACTCTGGAAGTTGAGTGCACACATTGACAACCGTTCTGTTAGATAGCTGCGTTTTGGATTTAGAAGCAGATATTTCCCTGTGCTTACTGCTGTTTCTTCCTTAGGCCGGTAATGGGCTGAAAACGCCTGTTTTTGGACTCTGCAGAGAAAGTGTTTGCAGACTGCTGAATCCACACACGGGTTTAACTCTTGAAGTTGAGTGCACACACTGTCAACCGTTCTGTTAGATAGCTGCGTTTTGGATTTAGAAGCAGATATTTCCCTGTGCTTACTGCTGTTTCTTCCATATGCCGGTATTGGGCTGAAAACGCCTGTTTTGGGACTCTGCACAGAAAGTGTTTGCAGACTGCTGAATCCATACACGGTTTTATCTCTGGAAGTTGAGTGCACGCATTGACAACCATTCAGTTAGATAGCTGCCTTTTGGTTTTAGAAGCATTTATTTCTCTTTACAGCATATACTCTCATTCACTCTGGAATATCCAAACGCAGCTCCTAAAAGAAACGGGTTTCGAAGTATAATCAGATATTTCTCTTTACATCTTGTACCCCAGTACACTCTGATATATGCATACGCAGCTCCTGGAAGAAACGTGTTTGTAACTCGCTGATTCTGAGCATATATTGAAGTCTCTTAGGTGAATGAACACACAGCAGAGGAGTTTGAAAAAAACATTTCTTCCATGTTATAGATGCACTGTTACTGCTATTACTTTTAGGCTGGTGTTTTCCTGGAAATGTTGGTTTTAGAATTTCCATATAAATGGTTTGTAAACTGCTGCTTAAGTGGAGCAGTTTAATTCGTTAAGTTGAATGCCCTCATTCACAATCATTCTGTTAGCTAGCTCCGTTTTGGTTTTAGAAGCCTGTGTTTCTAGTTACAGCATATACTCCCATTCATTCTGGAATAGCCAAACGCAGCTCCCAGAATAGACGTGTTTCTAAGTCGCTGAATCTAAACATAGATTCAACTCCCTTAGGTGAACGAACACACAGCACAGCAGTTTGAAAGAAACGTTTTATTTGAGTTTTAGACGCAGTCTTATTGCTATTTCTTAGAGGCCGGTATTTTGCTGGGAATGTCTGTTTTAGAATCTGCACAAAAATCTTTTCTAAACTGCTGCATAGAAACAACAGTTTATCTCAATAAGCTGAATGCACACAGTGACAACCATTCTGTTAGATGGCTCCGTGTTTGTTTTAGAACCAGATATTTCACTTTAAACCTTATACTCCAGTACACTCTGGAATATGCAAATGCAGCTCCTGGAAGAAACGTGTTTCTTACTCGCTGAATCTGAACATATACTCAAGACTCTTAGGTGAATGAACACAGAGCAGAGCATTTTGAAGAAAACGTTTCTTCTATGTTATAGATGCAGTCTTACTGCTACTTCTTTTAGGCTGGTGTTTTGCTGCAAATGTTGATTTTAGAATTTGCATATAAAGGGTTTCTAAACTGCTGCCTAAGAAGAGCAGATTAACCCTTTAAGTTGAATGCACACATTCACAACCATTCTGTTAGATAGCTCCGTTTTGGTTTTAGAAACAGATATTTCTCTTTACAGCATTTACTCCCATACACTCTGGAATATCGAAATGCAGCTCCTAGAATAAACGTGTTTCAAACTCGCTGAATCCAAACATAGATTCAACGACCTTTGGTGAACGAACACACTGCAGAGCAGTTTGAAAGAAACGTTCCCTCTGAGTTTTAGACGCAGTCTTACTGCTATTTCTTATAGGCCGGTATTTTGCTGGAAATGTCTGTTTGAGAATCTACACAGAAATGTTTTCTAAACTGCTGCATACAAACAGCAGTTTAGCTCAGTAAGTTGAATGCACACATTGACAACCATTCCATTAGATCATCCGTTTTTCTTTTGGAACGAGACATTTGTCTTTACATCTTATACTCCAGTATACTCTGGAATAGGCAAACACAGCTCCTGGAAGAAACGTGTTGCTAACTAGCTGAATCTGAACATATATTCAAGTCTCTTATATGAATGAACACACAGCAGAGCAGTTTGAAAACAGTTTCTTCCATGTTAAAGATGCAGTCTTACTGCTATTTCCTATAGGCTGGTGTTTTGCTGGAAAGGTCTGTATGAGAATTTGCATATAAAGGGTTTCTAAAGTGCTGCATGAGAAGAGCAGTTTACCTCTTTAAGCCGAAGGCACACATTCACAACCACTCTGCTAGATAGATCCATTTTGGTTTTAGAAACAGATATTTCTCTTTACAGCATATACTCCCATTCATTCTGGAATATCCAAAGACAGCTCCTAGAATAAACGTGTTTCTATCTCGCTGAATCTAAACATAGATTCAACTCCCTTAGGTCAAAGAACACATGGCCGAGCAGTTTGAAAGAAACGTTTCTTCTGAGTTTTAGACGCAGTCTTAATGCTCTTTCTTATATATGCCGGTACTGGGCCGGAAAGTCCTGTTTTGAGACTCTGCACAGAAAGTGTTTGCAGACTGCTGAATCCACACACGGGTTTAACTCTGGAAGTTGAGTGCACACATTGACAACCGTTCTGTTAGATAGCTGCGTTTTGGATTTAGAAGCAGATATTTCCCTGAGCTTAATGCGGTTTCTTCCATATGCCGGTAATGGGTTGAAAACGCCTGTTTTGGGACTCTGCAGAGAAAGGGTTTGCAGACTGCTGAATCCACACACGAGTTTAACTTTGGAAGTTGAGTGCACACATTGACAACCGTTCTGTTAGATAGCTGCGTTTTGGATTTAGAAGCAGATATTTCCCTGTGCTTACTGCTGCTTCTTCCATATGCCGGTAATGGGCTGAAAACGCCTGTTTTGGGACTCTGCACAGAAAGGGTTTGCAGACTGCTGAATCCACACACCGGTTTAACTCTGGAAGTTGAGTGCACACATTGACAACCTTTCTGTTAGATAGCTGCGTTTTGGATTTAGAAGCAGATATTTCCCTGTGCTTACTGCTGTTTCTTCCATATGCCGGTAATGGGCTGAAAACGCCTGTTTTGGGACTCTGCAGAGAAAGGGTTTGCCGACTGCTGAAACCACACACGGGTTTAACTCTGGAAGTTGAGTGCACACATTGACAACCGTTCTGTTAGATAGCTGCGTTTTGGATTTAGAAGCAGATATTTCCCTGTGCTTTCTGCTGTTTCTTCCATATGCCGGTAATGGGCTGAAAACGCCTGTTTTGGGACTCTGCAGAGAAAGTGTTTGCAGACTGCTGAATCCACACACGGGTTTAACTCTGGAAGTTGAGTGCACACATTGACAACCGTTCTGTTAGATAGCTGCGTTTTGGATTTAGAAGCAGATATTTCCCTGTGCTTACTGCTGTTTCTTCCATATGCCGGTAATGGGCTGAAAACGCCTGTTTTGGGACTCTGCACAGAAAGGGTTTGCAGACTGCTGAATCCACACACGGGTTTAACTCTGGAAGTTGAGTGCACACATTGACAACCGTTCTGTTAGATAGCTGCGTTTTGGATTTAGAAGCAGATATTTCCCTGTGCTTACTGCTGTTTCTTCCATATGCCGGTAAAGGGCTGAAAACGCCTGTTTTGGGACTCTGCACAGACAGGGTTTGCAGACTGCTGAATCCACACACGTGTTTAACTCTGGAAGTTGAGCGCACACATTGACAACCGTTCTGTTAGATAGCTGCGTTTTGGATTTAGAAGCAGATATTTCCCTGTGCTTACTGCTGTTTCTTCCATATGCCGGTAATGGGCTGAAAACGCCTGTTTTGGGACTCTGCAGAGAAAGGGTTTGCAGACTGCTGAATCCACACACGGGTTTAACTCTGCAAGTTGAGTGCACACATTGACAACCGTTCTGTTAGATAGCTGCGTTTTGGATTTAGAAGCAGATATTTCCCTGTGCTTACTGCTGTTTCTTCCATATGCCGGTAATGGGCTGAAAACGCCTGTTTTGGGACTCTGCACAGAAAGGGTTTGCAGACTGCTGAATCCACACACGGGTTTAACTCTGGAAGTTGAGTGCACACATTGACAACCGTTCTGTTAGATAGCTGCGTTTTGGATTTAGAAGCAGATATTTCCCTGTGCTTACTGCTGTTTCTTCCATATGCCGGTAATGGGCTGAAAACGCCTGTTTTGGGACTCTGCACAGAAAGTGTTTGTAGACTGCTGAATCCACATACGTGTTTAGCTCTGGAAGTTGAGTGCACACATTGACAACCGTTCTGTTAGATAGCTGCGTTTTGGATTTAGAAGCAGATATTTCCCTGTGCTTACTGCTGTTTCTTCCATATGCCGGTAATGGGCTGAAAACGCCTGTTTTGGGACTCTGCAGAGAAAGTGTTTACAGACTGCTGAATCCACACACGGGTTTAACTCTGGAAGTTGAGTGCACACATTGACAACCGTTCTGTTAGATAGCTGCGTTTTGGATTTAGAAGCAGATATTTCCCTGTGCTTACTGCTGTTTCTTCCATATGCCGGTAATGGGCTGAAAACGCCTGTTTTGGGACTCTGCAGAGAAAGTGTTTGCAGACTGCTGAATCCACACACGGGTTTAACTCTGGAAGTTGAGTGCACACTTTGACAACCGTTCTGTTAGATAGCTGCGTTTTGGATTTAGAAGCAGATATTTCCCTGTGCTTACTGCTGTTTCTTCCATATGCCGGTAATGGGCTGAAAACGCCTGTTTTGGGACTCTGCACAGAAAGGGTTTGCAGACTGCTGAATCCACACACAGGTTTAACTCTGGAAGTTGAGTGCTCACATTGACAACCGTTCTGTTAGATAGCTGCGTTTTGGATTTAGAAGCAGATATTTCCCTGTGCTTACTGCTGTTTCTTCCATATGCCGGTAATGGGCTGAAAACGCCTGTTTTGGGACTCTGCAGAGAAAGTGTTTGCAGACTGCTGAATCCACACACGGGTTTAACTCTGGAATTTGAGTGCACACATTGACAACCGTTCTGTTAGATAGCTGCGTTTTGGATTTAGAAGCAGATATTTCCCTGTGCTTACTGCTGTTTCTTCCATATGCCGGTAATGGGCTGAAAACGCCTGTTTTGGGACTCTGCAGAGAAAGGGTTTGCAGACTGCTGAATCCACACACGGGTTTAACTCTGGAAGTTGAGTGCACACATTGACAACCGTTCTGTTAGATAGCTGCGTTTTGGATTTAGAAGCAGATATTTCCCTGTGCTTACTGCTGTTTCTTCCATATGCCGGTAATGGGCTGAAAACGCCTGTTTTGGGACTCTGCACAGAAAGGGTTTGCAGACTGCTGAATCCACACACGGGTTTAACTCTGGAAGTTGAGTGCACACATTGACAACCGTTCTGTTAGATAGCTGCGTTTTGGATTTAGAAGCAGATATTTCCCTGTGCTTACTGCTGTTTCTTCCATATGCCGGTAATGGGCTGAAAACGCCTGTTTTGGGACTCTGCAGAGAAAGTGTTTGCAGACTGCTGAATCCACACACGGGTTTAACTCTGGAAGTTGAGCGCACACATTGACAACCGTTCTGTTAGATAGCTGCGTTTTGGATTTAGAAGCAGATATTTCCCTGTGCTTACTGCTGTTTCTTCCATATGCCGGTAATGGGCTGAAAACGCCTGTTTTGGGACTCTGCAGAGAAAGGGTTTGCAGACTGCTGAATCCACACACGGGTTTAACTCTGCAAGTTGAGTGCACACATTGACAACCGTTCTGTTAGATAGCTGCGTTTTGGATTTAGAAGCAGATATTTCCCTGTGCTTACTGCTGTTTCTTCCATATGCCGGTAATGGGCTGAAAACGCCTGTTTTGGGACTCTGCACAGAAAGGGTTTGCAGACTGCTGAATCCACACACGGGTTTAACTCTGGAAGTTGAGTGCACACATTGACAACCGTTCTGTTAGATAGCTGCGTTTTGGATTTAGAAGCAGATATTTCCCTGTGCTTACTGCTGTTTCTTCCATATGCCGGTAATGGGCTGAAAACGCCTGTTTTGGGACTCTGCACAGAAAGTGTTTGCAGACTGCTGAATCCACATACGTGTTTAGCTCTGGAAGTTGAGTGCACACATTGACAACCGTTCTGTTAGATAGCTGCGTTTTGGATTTAGAAGCAGATATTTCCCTGTGCTTACTGCTGTTTCTTCCATATGCCGGTAATGGGCTGAAAACGCCTGTTTTGGGACTCTGCAGAGAAAGTGTTTGCAGACTGCTGAATCCACACACAGTTTTAACTCTGGAAGTTGAGTGCACACATTGACAACCGCTCTGTTAGATAGCTGCGTTTTGGATTTAGAAGCAGATATTTCCCTGTGCTTACTGCTGTTTCTTCCATATGCCGGTAATGGGCTGAAAATGCCTGTTTTGGGACTCTGCAGAGAAAGTGTTTGCAGACTGCTGAATCCACACACGGGTTTAACTCTGGAAGTTGAGTGCACACATTGACAACCGTTCTGTTAGATAGCTGCGTTTTGGATTTAGAAGCAGATATTTCCCTGTGCTTACTGCTGTTTCTTCCATATGCCGGTAATGGGCTGAAAACGCCTGTTTTGGGACTCTGCACAGAAAGGGTTTGCAGACTGCTGAATCCACACACGGGTTTAACTCTGGAAGTTGAGTGCACACATTGACAACCGTTCTGTTAGATAGCTGCGTTTTGGATTTAGAAGCAGATATTTCCCTGTGCTTACTGCTGTTTCTTCCTTAGGCCGGTAATGGGCTGAAAACGCCTGTTTTTGGACTCTGCAGAGAAAGTGTTTGCAGACTGCTGAATCCACACACGGGTTTAACTCTTGAAGTTGAGTGCACACACTGTCAACCGTTCTGTTAGATAGCTGCGTTTTGGATTTAGAAGCAGATATTTCCCTGTGCTTACTGCTGTTTCTTCCATATGCCGGTATTGGGCTGAAAACGCCTGTTTTGGGACTCTGCACAGAAAGTGTTTGCAGACTGCTGAATCCATACACGGTTTTATCTCTGGAAGTTGAGTGCACGCATTGACAACCATTCAGTTAGATAGCTGCCTTTTGGTTTTAGAAGCATTTATTTCTCTTTACAGCATATACTCTCATTCACTCTGGAATATCCAAACGCAGCTCCTAAAAGAAACGGGTTTCGAAGTATAATCAGATATTTCTCTTTACATCTTGTACCCCAGTACACTCTGATATATGCATACGCAGCTCCTGGAAGAAACGTGTTTGTAACTCGCTGATTCTGAGCATATATTGAAGTCTCTTAGGTGAATGAACACACAGCAGAGGAGTTTGAAAAAAACATTTCTTCCATGTTATAGATGCACTGTTACTGCTATTACTTTTAGGCTGGTGTTTTCCTGGAAATGTTGGTTTTAGAATTTCCATATAAATGGTTTGTAAACTGCTGCTTAAGTGGAGCAGTTTAATTCGTTAAGTTGAATGCCCTCATTCACAATCATTCTGTTAGCTAGCTCCGTTTTGGTTTTAGAAGCCTGTGTTTCTAGTTACAGCATATACTCCCATTCATTCTGGAATAGCCAAACGCAGCTCCCAGAATAGACGTGTTTCTAAGTCGCTGAATCTAAACATAGATTCAACTCCCTTAGGTGAACGAACACACAGCACAGCAGTTTGAAAGAAACGTTTTATTTGAGTTTTAGACGCAGTCTTATTGCTATTTCTTAGAGGCCGGTATTTTGCTGGGAATGTCTGTTTTAGAATCTGCACAAAAATCTTTTCTAAACTGCTGCATAGAAACAACAGTTTATCTCAATAAGCTGAATGCACACAGTGACAACCATTCTGTTAGATGGCTCCGTGTTTGTTTTAGAACCAGATATTTCACTTTAAACCTTATACTCCAGTACACTCTGGAATATGCAAATGCAGCTCCTGGAAGAAACGTGTTTCTTACTCGCTGAATCTGAACATATACTCAAGACTCTTAGGTGAATGAACACAGAGCAGAGCATTTTGAAGAAAACGTTTCTTCTATGTTATAGATGCAGTCTTACTGCTACTTCTTTTAGGCTGGTGTTTTGCTGCAAATGTTGATTTTAGAATTTGCATATAAAGGGTTTCTAAACTGCTGCCTAAGAAGAGCAGATTAACCCTTTAAGTTGAATGCACACATTCACAACCATTCTGTTAGATAGCTCCGTTTTGGTTTTAGAAACAGATATTTCTCTTTACAGCATTTACTCCCATACACTCTGGAATATCGAAATGCAGCTCCTAGAATAAACGTGTTTCAAACTCGCTGAATCCAAACATAGATTCAACGACCTTTGGTGAACGAACACACTGCAGAGCAGTTTGAAAGAAACGTTCCCTCTGAGTTTTAGACGCAGTCTTACTGCTATTTCTTATAGGCCGGTATTTTGCTGGAAATGTCTGTTTGAGAATCTACACAGAAATGTTTTCTAAACTGCTGCATACAAACAGCAGTTTAGCTCAGTAAGTTGAATGCACACATTGACAACCATTCCATTAGATCATCCGTTTTTCTTTTGGAACGAGACATTTGTCTTTACATCTTATACTCCAGTATACTCTGGAATAGGCAAACACAGCTCCTGGAAGAAACGTGTTGCTAACTAGCTGAATCTGAACATATATTCAAGTCTCTTATATGAATGAACACACAGCAGAGCAGTTTGAAAACAGTTTCTTCCATGTTAAAGATGCAGTCTTACTGCTATTTCCTATAGGCTGGTGTTTTGCTGGAAAGGTCTGTATGAGAATTTGCATATAAAGGGTTTCTAAAGTGCTGCATGAGAAGAGCAGTTTACCTCTTTAAGCCGAAGGCACACATTCACAACCACTCTGCTAGATAGATCCATTTTGGTTTTAGAAACAGATATTTCTCTTTACAGCATATACTCCCATTCATTCTGGAATATCCAAAGACAGCTCCTAGAATAAACGTGTTTCTATCTCGCTGAATCTAAACATAGATTCAACTCCCTTAGGTCAAAGAACACATGGCCGAGCAGTTTGAAAGAAACGTTTCTTCTGAGTTTTAGACGCAGTCTTAATGCTCTTTCTTATATATGCCGGTACTGGGCCGGAAAGTCCTGTTTTGAGACTCTGCACAGAAAGTGTTTGCAGACTGCTGAATCCACACACGGGTTTAACTCTGGAAGTTGAGTGCACACATTGACAACCGTTCTGTTAGATAGCTGCGTTTTGGATTTAGAAGCAGATATTTCCCTGAGCTTAATGCGGTTTCTTCCATATGCCGGTAATGGGTTGAAAACGCCTGTTTTGGGACTCTGCAGAGAAAGGGTTTGCAGACTGCTGAATCCACACACGGGTTTAACTTTGGAAGTTGAGTGCACACATTGACAACCGTTCTGTTAGATAGCTGCGTTTTGGATTTAGAAGCAGATATTTCCCTGTGCTTACTGCTGCTTCTTCCATATGCCGGTAATGGGCTGAAAACGCCTGTTTTGGGACTCTGCACAGAAAGGGTTTGCAGACTGCTGAATCCACACACCGGTTTAACTCTGGAAGTTGAGTGCACACATTGACAACCTTTCTGTTAGATAGCTGCGTTTTGGATTTAGAAGCAGATATTTCCCTGTGCTTACTGCTGTTTCTTCCATATGCCGGTAATGGGCTGAAAACGCCTGTTTTGGGACTCTGCAGAGAAAGGGTTTGCCGACTGCTGAAACCACACACGGGTTTAACTCTGGAAGTTGAGTGCACACATTGACAACCGTTCTGTTAGATAGCTGCGTTTTGGATTTAGAAGCAGATATTTCCCTGTGCTTACTGCTGTTTCTTCCATATGCCGGTAATGGGCTGAAAACGCCTGTTTTGGGACTCTGCAGAGAAAGTGTTTGCAGACTGCTGAATCCACACACGGGTTTAACTCTGGAAGTTGAGTGCACACATTGACAACCGTTCTGTTAGATAGCTGCGTTTTGGATTTAGAAGCAGATATTTCCCTGTGCTTACTGCTGTTTCTTCCATATGCCGGTAATGGGCTGAAAACGCCTGTTTTGGGACTCTGCACAGAAAGGGTTTGCAGACTGCTGAATCCACACACGGGTTTAACTCTGGAAGTTGAGTGCACACATTGACAACCGTTCTGTTAGATAGCTGCGTTTTGGATTTAGAAGCAGATATTTCCCTGTGCTTACTGCTGTTTCTTCCATATGCCGGTAATGGGCTGAAAACGCCTGTTTTGGGACACTGCAGAGAAAGGGTTTGCAGACTGCTGAATCCACACACGGGTTTAACTCTGGAAGTTGAGTGCACACATTGACAACCGTTCTGTTAGATAGCTGCGTTTTGGATTTAGAAGCAGATATTTCCCTGTGCTTACTGCTGTTTCTTCCATATGCCGGTAATGGGCTGAAAACGCCTGTTTTGGGACTCTGCAGAGAAAGGGTTTGCAGACTGCTGAATCCACACACGTGTTTAGCTCTGGAAGTTGAGTGCACACATTGACAACCGTTCTGTTAGATAGCTGCGTTTTGGATTTAGAAGCAGATATTTCCCTGTGCTTACTGCTGTTTCTTCCATATGCCGGTAATGGGCTGAAAACGCCTGTTTTGGGACTCTGCACAGAAAGGGTTTGCAGACTGCTGAATCCACACACGGGTTTAACTCTGGAAGTTGAGTGCACACATTGACAACCGTTCTGTTAGATAGCTGCGTTTTGGATTTAGAAGCAGATATTTCCCTGTGCTTACTGCTGTTTCTTCCATATGCCGGTAATGGGCTGAAAACGCCTGTTTTGGGACTTTGCAGAGAAAGTGTTTTCAGACTGCTGAATCCACACACGGGTTTAACTCTGGAAGTTGAGTGCACACATTGACAACCGTTCTGTTAGATAGCTGCGTTTTGGATTTAGAAGCAGATATTTCCCTGTGCTTACTGCTGTTTCTTCCATATGCCGGTAATGGGCTGAAAACGCCTGTTTTGGGACTCTGCAGAGAAAGTGTTTGCAGACTGCTGAATCCACACACGGGTTTAACTCTGGAAGTTGAGTGCACACATTGACAACCGTTCTGTTAGATAGCTGCGTTTTGGATTTAGAAGCAGATATTTCCCTGTGCTTACTGCTGTTTCTTCCATATGCCGGTAATGGGCTGAAAACGTCTGTTTTGGGACTCTGCACAGAAAGGGTTTGCAGACTGCTGAATCCATACACGACTTTAACTCTGGAAGTGGAGTGCACACATTGACAACCGTTCTGTTAGATAGCTGCGTTTTGGATTTAGAAGCAGATATTTCCCTGTGCTTACTGCTGTTTCTTCCATATGCCGGTAATGGGCTGAAAACGCCTGTTTTGGGACTCTGCACAGAAAGGGTTTGCAGACTGCTGAATCCACACACGGGTTTAACTCTGGAAGTTGAGTGCACACATTGACAACCGTTCTGTTATATAGCTGCGTTTTGGATTTAGAAGCAGATATTTCCCTGGGCTTACTGCTGTTTCTTCCATATGCTGGTAAAGGGCTGAAAACGCCTGTTTTGGGACTCTGCAGAGAAAGTGTTTGCAGACTGCTGAATCCACACACGGGTTTAACTCTGGAAGTTGAGTGCACACATTGACAACCGTTCTGTTAGATAGCTGCGTTTTGGATTTAGAAGCAGATATTTCCCTGTGCTTACTGCTGTTTCTTCCATATGCCGGTAATGGGCTGAAAACGCCTGTTTTGGGACTCTGCACAGAAAGCGATTGCAGACTGCTGAATCCACACACGGGTTTAACTCTGGAAGTTGAGTGCACACATTGACAACCGTTCTGTTAGATAGCTGCGTATTGGATTTAGAAGCAGATATTTCCCTGTGCTTACTGCTGTTTCTTCCATATGCCGGTAATGGGCTGAAAACGCCTGTTTTGGGACTCTGCAGAGAAAGTGTTTGCAGACTCCTGAATCGACACACCGGTTTAACTCTGGAAGTTGAGTGCACACATTGACAACCGTTCTGTTAGATAGCTGCGTTTTGGATTTAGAAGCAGATATTTCCCTGTGCTTACTGCTATTTCTTCCATATGCCGGTAATGGGCTGAAAACGCCTGTTTTGGGACTCTGCAGAGAAAGTGTTTGCGGACTGCTGAATCCACACACGGGTTTAACTCTGGAAGTTGAGTGCACACATTGACAACCGTTCTGTTAGATAGCTGCGTTTTGGATTTAGAAGCAGATATTTCCCTGTGCTTACTGCTGTTTCTTCCATATGCCGGTAATGGGCTGAAAACGCCTGTTTTGGGACTCTGCAGAGAAAGTGTTTGCAGACTGCTGAATCCACACACGGGTTTAACTCTGGAAGTTGAGTGCACACATTGACAACCGTTCTGTTAGATAGCTGCGTTTTGGATTTAGAAGCAGATATTTCCCTGTGCTTACTGCTGTTTCTTCCATATGCCGGTAATGGGCTGAAAACGCCTGTTTTGGGACTCTGCACAGACAGGGTTTGCAGACTGCTGAATCCGCACACGTGTTTAACTCTGGAAGTTGAGTGCACACATTGACAACCGTGCTGTTAGATAGCTGCGTTTTGGATTTAGAAGCAGATATTTCCCTGTGCTTACTGCTGTTTCTTCCATATGCCGGTAATGGGCTGAAAACGCCTGTTTTGGGACTCTGCAGAGAAAGGGTTTGCAGACTGCTGAATCCACACACGGGTTTAACTCTGGAAGTTGAGTGCACACATTGACAACCGTTCTGTTAGATAGCTGCGTTTTGGATTTAGAAGCAGATATTTCCCTGTGCTTACTGCTGTTTCTTCCATATGCCGGTAATGGGCTGAAAACACCTGTTTTGGGACTCTGCACAGAAAGGGTTTGCAGACTGCTGAATCCACACACGGGTTTAACTCTGGAAGTTGAGTGCACACATTGACAACCGTTCTGTTAGATAGCTGCGTATTGGATTTAGAAGCAGATATTTCCCTGTGCTTACTGCTGTTTCTTCCATATGCCGGTAATGGGCTGAAAACGCCTGTTTTGGGACTCTGCAGAGAAAGTGTTTGCAGACTGCTGAATCCACACACGGGTTTAACTCTGGAAGTTGAGTGCACACATTGACAACCGTTCTGTTAGATAGCTGCGTTTTGGATTTAGAAGCAGATATTTCCCTGTGCTTACTGCTGTTTCTTCCATATGCTGGTAAAGGGCTGAAAACGCCTGTTTTGGGACTCTGCAGAGAAAGTGTTTGCAGACTGCTGAATCCACACACGGGTTTAACTCTGGAAGTTGAGTGCACACATTGACAACCGTTCTGTTAGATAGCTGCGTTTTGGATTTAGAAGCAGATATTTCCCTGTGCTTACTGCTGTTTCTTCCATATGCCGGTAATGGGCTGAAAACGCCTGTTTTGGGACTCTGCACAGAAAGGGTTTGCAGACTGCTGAATCCACACACGGGTTTAACTCTGGAAGTTGAGTGCACACATTGACAACCGTTCTGTTAGATAGCTGCGTTTTGGATTTAGAAGCAGATATTTCTCTGTGCTTACTGCTGTTTCTTCCATATGCCGGTAATGGGCTGAAAACGCCTGTTTTGGGACACTGCAGAGAAAGTGTTTGCAGACTGCTGAATCGACACACGGGTTTAACTCTGGAAGTTGAGTGCACACATTGACAACCGTTCTGTTAGATAGCTGCGTTTTGGATTTAGAAGCAGATATTTCCCTGTGCTTACTGCTATTTCTTCCATATGCCGGTAATGGGCTGAAAACGCCTGTTTTGGGACTCTGCAGAGAAAGTGTTTGCGGACTGCTGAATCCACACACGGGTTTAACTCTGGAAGTTGAGTGCACACATTGACAACCGTTCTGTTAGATTGCTGCGTTTTGGATTTAGAAGCAGATATTTCCCTGTGCTTACTGCTGTTTCTTCCATATGCCGGTAATGGGCTGAAAACGCCTGTTTTGGGACTCTGCAGAGAATGTGTTTGCAGACTGCTGAATCCACACACTGGTTTAACTCTGGAAGTGGAGTGCACACATTGACAACCGTTCTGTTAGATAGCTGCGTTTTGGATTTAGAAGCAGATATTTCCCTGTGCTTACTGCTGTTTCTTCCATATGCCGGTAATGGGCTGAAAACGCCTGTTTTGGGACTCTGCACAGAAAGGGTTTGCAGACTGCTGAATCCACACACGGGTTTAACTCTGGAAGTTGAGTGCACACATTGACAACCGTTCTGTTAGATAGCTGCGTTTTGGATTTAGAAGCAGATATTTCCCTGTGCTTACTGCTGTTTCTTCCATATGCCGGTAATGGGCTGAAAACGCCTGTTTTGGGACTCTGCAGAGAAAGTGTTTGCAGACTGCTGAATCCACACACGGGTTTAACTCTGGAAGTTGAGTGCACACATTGACAACCGTTCTGTTAGATAGCTGCGTTTTGGATTTAGAAGCAGATATTTCCCTGTGCTTACTGCTGTTTCTTCCATATGCCGGTAATGGGCTGAAAACGCCTGTTTTGGGACTCTGCACAGAAAGGGTTTGCAGACTGCTGAATCCACACACGGGTTTAACTCTGGAAGTTGAGTGCACACATTGACAACCGTTCTGTTAGATAGCTGCGTTTTGGATTTAGAAGCAGATATTTCCCTGTGCTTACTGCTGTTTCTTCCATATGCCGGTAATGGGCTGAAAACACCTGTTTTGGGACTCTGCACAGAAAGGGTTTGCAGACTGCTGAATCCACACACGGGTTTAACTCTGGAAGTTGAGTGCACACATTGACAACCGTTCTGTTAGATAGCTGCGTTTTGGATTTAGAAGCAGATATTTCCCTGTGCTTACTGCTGTTTCTTCCATATGCCGGTAATGGGCTGAAAACGCCTGTTTTGGGACTCTGCACAGAAAGGGTTTGCAGACTGCTGAATCCACACACGGGTTTAACTCTGGAAGTTGAGTGCACACATTGACAACCGTTCTGTTAGATAGCTGCGTTTTGGATTTAGAAGCAGATATTTCCCTGTGCTTACTGCTGTTTCTTCCATATGCCGGTAATGGGCTGAAAACGCCTGTTTTGGGACTTTGCAGAGAAAGTGTTTGCAGACTGCTGAATCCACACACGGGTTTAACTCTGGAAGTTGAGTGCACACATTGACAACCGTTCTGTTAGATAGCTGCGTTTTGGATTTAGAAGCAGATATTTCCCTGTGCTTACTGCTGTTTCTTCCATATGCCGGTAATGGGCTGAAAACGTCTGTTTTGGGACTCTGCACAGAAAGGGTTTGCAGACTGCTGAATCCACACACGGCTTTAACTCTGGAAATGGAGTGCACACATTGACAACCGATCTGTTAGATAGCTGCGTTTTGGATTTACAAGCAGATATTTCCCTGTGCTTACTGCTGTTTCTTCCATATGCCGGTAATGGGCTGAAAACGCCTGTTTTGGGACTCTGCAGAGAAAGTGTTTGCAGACTGCTGAATCCACACACGGGTTTAACTCTGGAAGTTGAGTGGACACATTGACAACCGTTCTGTTAGATAGCTGCGTTTTGGATTTAGAAGCAGATATTTCCCTGTGCTTACTGCTATTTCTTCCATATGCCGGTAATGGGCTGAAAACGCCTGTTTTGGGACTCTGCAGAGAAAGTGTTTGCGGACTGCTGAATCCACACACGGGTTTAACTCTGGAAGTTGAGTGCACACATTGACAACCGTTCTGTTAGATAGCTGCGTTTTGGATTTAGAAGCAGATATTTCCCTGTGCTTACTGCTGTTTCTTCCATATGCCGGTAATGGGCTGAAAACGCCTGTTTTGGGACTCTGCAGAGAATGTGTTTGCAGACTGCTGAATCCACACACTGGTTTAACTCTGGAAGTTGAGTGCACACATTGACAACCGTTCTGTTAGATAGCTGCGTTTTGGATTTAGAAGCAGATATTTCCCTGTGCTTACTGCTGTTTCTTCCATATGCCGGTAATGGGCTGAAAACGCCTGTTTTGGGACTCTGCAGAGAAAGTGTTTGCAGACTGCTGAATCCACACACGGGTTTAACTCTGGAAGTTGAGTGCACACATTGACAACCGTTCTGTTAGATAGCTGCGTTTTGGATTTAGAAGCAGATATTTCCCTGTGCTTACTGCTGTTTCTTCCATATGCCGGTAATGGGCTGAAAACGCCTGTTTTGGGACTCTGCAGAGAAAGTGTTTGCAGACTGCTGAATCCACACACGGGTTTAACTCTGGAAGTTGAGTGCACACATTGACAACCGTTCTGTTAGATAGCTGCGTTTTGGATTTAGAAGCAGATATTTCCCTGTGCTTACTGCTGTTTCTTCCATATGCCGGTAATGGGCTGAAAACGCCTGTTTTGGGACTCTGCACAGAAAGGGTTTGCAGACTGCTGAATCCACACACGGGTTTAACTCTGGAAGTTGAGTGCACACATTGACAACCGTTCTGTTAGATAGCTGCGTTTTGGATTTAGAAGCAGATATTTCCCTGTGCTTACTGCTGTTTCTTCCATATGCCGGTAATGGGCTGAAAACGCCTGTTTTGGGACTCTGCAGAGAAAGTGTTTGCAGACTGCTGAATCCACACACGGGTTTAACTCTGGAAGTTGAGTGCACACATTGACAACCGTTCTGTTAGATAGCTGCGTTTTGGATTTAGAAGCAGATATTTCCCTGTGCTTACTGCTGTTTCTTCCATATGCCGGTAATGGGCTGAAAACGCCTGTTTTGGGACTCTGCAGAGAAAGTGTTTGCAGACTGCTGAATCCACACACGGGTTTAACTCTGGAAGTTGAGTGCACACATTGACAACCGTTCTGTTAGATAGCTGCGTTTTGGATTTAGAAGCAGATATTTCCCTGTGCTTACTGCTGTTTCTTCCATATGCCGGTAATGGGCTGAAAACGCCTGTTTTGGGACTCTGCACAGAAAGGGTTTGCAGACTGCTGAATCCACACACGGGTTTAACTCTGGAAGTTGAGTGCACACATTGACAACCGTTCTGTTAGATAGCTGCGTATTGGATTTAGAAGCAGATATTTCCCTGTGCTTACTGCTGTTTCTTCCATATGCCGGTAATGGGCTGAAAACGCCTGTTTTGGGACTCTGCAGAGAAAGTGTTTGCAGACTCCTGAATCGACACACGGGTTTAACTCTGGAAGTTGAGTGCACACATTGACAACCGTTCTGTTAGATAGCTGCGTTTTGGATTTAGAAGCAGATATTTCCCTGTGCTTACTGCTATTTCTTCCATATGCCGGTAATGGGCTGAAAACGCCTGTTTTGGGACTCTGCAGAGAAAGTGTTTGCGGACTGCTGAATCCACACACGGGTTTAACTCTGGAAGTTGAGTGCACACATTGACAACCGTTCTGTTAGATAGCTGCGTTTTGGATTTAGAAGCAGATATTTCCCTGTGCTTACTGCTGTTTCTTCCATATGCCGGTAATGGGCTGAAAACGCCTGTTTTGGGACTCTGCAGAGAAAGGGTTTGCAGACTGCTGAATCCACACACGGGTTTAACTCTGGAAGTTGAGTGCACACATTGACAACCGTTCTGTTAGATAGCTGCGTTTTGGATTTAGAAGCAGATATTTCCCTGTGCTTACTGCTGTTTCTTCCATATGCCGGTAATGGGCTGAAAACGCCTGTTTTGGGACTCTGCACAGACAGGGTTTGCAGACTGCTGAATCCACACACGTGTTTAACTCTGGAAGTTGAGTGCACACATTGACAACCGTGCTGTTAGATAGCTGCGTTTTGGATTTAGAAGCAGATATTTCCCTGTGCTTACTGCTGTTTCTTCCATATGCCGGTAATGGGCTGAAAACGCCTGTTTTGGGACTCTGCACAGAAAGGGTTTGCAGACTGCTGAATCCACACACGGGTTTAACTCTGGAAGTTGAGTGCACACATTGACAACCGTTCTGTTAGATAGCTGCGTTTTGGATTTAGAAGCAGATATTTCCCTGTGCTTACTGCTGTTTCTTCCATATGCCGGTAATGGGCTGAAAACACCTGTTTTGGGACTCTGCACAGAAAGGGTTTGCAGACTGCTGAATCCACACACGGGTTTAACTCTGGAAGTTGAGTGCACACATTGACAACCGTTCTGTTAGATAGCTGCGTTTTGGATTTAGAAGCAGATATTTCCCTGTGCTTACTGCTGTTTCTTCCATATGCCGGTAATGGGCTGAAAACGCCTGTTTTGGGACTCTGCAGAGAAAGTGTTTGCAGACTGCTGAATCCACACACGGGTTTAACTCTGGAAGTTGAGTGCACACATTGACAACCGTTCTGTTAGATAGCTGCGTTTTGGATTTAGAAGCAGATATTTCCCTGTGCTTACTGCTGTTTCTTCCATATGCTGGTAAAGGGCTGAAAACGCCTGTTTTGGGACTCTGCAGAGAAAGTGTTTGCAGACTGCTGAATCCACACACGGGTTTAACTCTGGAAGTTGAGTGCACACATTGACAACCGTTCTGTTAGATAGCTGCGTTTTGGATTTAGAAGCAGATATTTCCCTGTGCTTACTGCTGTTTCTTCCATATGCCGGTAATGGGCTGAAAACGCCTGTTTTGGGACTCTGCACAGAAAGGGTTTGCAGACTGCTGAATCCACACACGGGTTTAACTCTGGAAGTTGAGTGCACACATTGACAACCGTTCTGTTAGATAGCTGCGTTTTGGATTTAGAAGCAGATATTTCCCTGTGCTTACTGCTGTTTCTTCCATATGCCGGTAATGGGCTGAAAACGCCTGTTTTGGGACACTGCAGAGAAAGTGTTTGCAGACTGCTGAATCGACACACGGGTTTAACTCTGGAAGTTGAGTGCACACATTGACAACCGTTCTGTTAGATAGCTGCGTTTTGGATTTAGAAGCAGATATTTCCCTGTGCTTACTGCTATTTCTTCCATATGCCGGTAATGGGCTGAAAACGCCTGTTTTGGGACTCTGCAGAGAAAGTGTTTGCGGACTGCTGAATCCACACACGGGTTTAACTCTGGAAGTTGAGTGCACACATTGACAACCGTTCTGTTAGATAGCTGCGTTTTGGATTTAGAAGCAGATATTTCCCTGTGCTTACTGCTGTTTCTTCCATATGCCGGTAATGGGCTGAAAACGCCTGTTTTGGGACTCTGCAGTGAAAGTGTTTGCAGACTGCTGAATCCACACACGGGTTTAACTCTGGAAGTTGAGTGCACACATTGACAACCGTTCTGTTAGATAGCTGCGTTTTGGATTTAGAAGCAGATATTTCCCTGTGCTTACTGCTGTTTCTTCCATATGCCGGTAATGGGCTGAAAACACCTGTTTTGGGACTCTGCACAGAAAGGGTTTGCAGACTGCTGAATCCACACACGGGTTTAACTCTGGAAGTTGAGTGCACACATTGACAATGGTTCTGTTAGATAGCTGCGTTTTGGATTTAGAAGCAGATATTTCCCTGTGCTTACTGCTGTTTCTTCCATATGCCGGTAATGGGCTGAAAACGCCTGTTTTGGGACTTTGCAGAGAAAGTGTTTGCAGACTGCTGAATCCACACACGGGTTTAACTCTGGAAGTTGAGTGCACACATTGACAACCGTTCTGTTAGATAGCTGCGTTTTGGATTTAGAAGCAGATATTTCCCTGTGCTTACTGCTGTTTCTTCCATATGCCGGTAATGGGCTGAAAACGCCTGTTTTGGGACTCTGCAGAGAAAGTGTTTGCAGACTGCTGAATCCACACACGGGTTTAACTCTGGAAGTTGAGTGCACACATTGACAACCGTTCTGTTAGATAGCTGCGTTTTGGATTTAGAAGCAGATATTTCCCTGTGCTTACTGCTGTTTCTTCCATATGCCGGTAATGGGCTGAAAACGTCTGTTTTGGGACTCTGCACAGAAAGGGTTTGCAGACTGCTGAATCCACACACGGCTTTAACTCTGGAAATGGAGTGCACACATTGACAACCGTTCTGTTAGATAGCTGCGTTTTGGATTTACAAGCAGATATTTCCCTGTGCTTACTGCTGTTTCTTCCATATGCCGGTAATGGGCTGAAAACGCCTGTTTTGGCACTCTGCAGAGAAAGTGTTTGCAGACTGCTGAATCCACACACGGGTTTAACTCTGGAAGTTGAGTGCACACATTGACAACCGTTCTGTTATATAGCTGCGTTTTGGATTTAGAAGCAGATATTTCCCTGGGCTTACTGCTGTTTCTTCCATATGCTGGTAAAGGGCTGAAAACGCCTGTTTTGGGACTCTGCAGAGAAAGTGTTTGCAGACTGCTGAATCCACACACGGGTTTAACTCTGGAAGTTGAGTGCACACATTGACAACCGTTCTGTTAGATAGCTGCGTTTTGGATTTAGAAGCAGATATTTCCCTGTGCTTACTGCTGTTTCTTCCATATGCCGGTAATGGGCTGAAAACGCCTGTTTTGGGACTCTGCACAGAAAGGGTTTGCAGACTGCTGAATCCACACACGGGTTTAACTCTGGAAGTTGAGTGCACACATTGACAACCGTTCTGTTAGATAGCTGCGTATTGGATTTAGAAGCAGATATTTCCCTGTGCTTACTGCTGTTTCTTCCATATGCCGGTAATGGGCTGAAAACGCCTGTTTTGGGACTCTGCAGAGAAAGTGTTTGCAGACTGCTGAATCGACACACGGGTTTAACTCTGGAAGTTGAGTGGACACATTGACAACCGTTCTGTTAGATAGCTGCGTTTTGGATTTAGAAGCAGATATTTCCCTGTGCTTACTGCTATTTCTTCCATATGCCGGTAATGGGCTGAAAACGCCTGTTTTGGGACTCTGCAGAGAAAGTGTTTGCGGACTGCTGAATCCACACACGGGTTTAACTCTGGAAGTTGAGTGCACACATTGACAACCGTTCTGTTAGATAGCTGCGTTTTGGATTTAGAAGCAGATATTTCCCTGTGCTTACTGCTGTTTCTTCCATATGCCGGTAATGGGCTGAAAACGCCTGTTTTGGGACTCTGCAGAGAATGTGTTTGCAGACTGCTGAATCCACACACTGGTTTAACTCTGGAAGTTGAGTGCACACATTGACAACCGTTCTGTTAGATAGCTGCGTTTTGGATTTAGAAGCAGATATTTCCCTGTGCTTACTGCTGTTTCTTCCATATGCCGGTAATGGGCTGAAAACGCCTGTTTTGGGACTCTGCAGAGAAAGTGTTTGCAGACTGCTGAATCCACACACGGGTTTAACTCTGGAAGTTGAGTGCACACATTGACAACCGTTCTGTTAGATAGCTGCGTTTTGGATTTAGAAGCAGATATTTCCCTGTGCTTACTGCTGTTTCTTCCATATGCCGGTAATGGGCTGAAAACGCCTGTTTTGGGACTCTGCAGAGAAAGTGTTTGCAGACTGCTGAATCCACACACGGGTTTAACTCTGGAAGTTGAGTGCACACATTGACAACCGTTCTGTTAGATAGCTGCGTTTTGGATTTAGAAGCAGATATTTCCCTGTGCTTACTGCTGTTTCTTCCATATGCCGGTAATGGGCTGAAAACGCCTGTTTTGGGACTCTGCACAGAAAGGGTTTGCAGACTGCTGAATCCACACACGGGTTTAACTCTGGAAGTTGAGTGCACACATTGACAACCGTTCTGTTAGATAGCTGCGTTTTGGATTTAGAAGCAGATATTTCCCTGTGCTTACTGCTGTTTCTTCCATATGCCGGTAATGGGCTGAAAACGCCTGTTTTGGGACTCTGCAGAGAAAGTGTTTGCAGACTGCTGAATCCACACACGGGTTTAACTTTGGAAGTTGAGTGCACACATTGACAACCGTTCTGTTAGATAGCTGCGTTTTGGATTTAGAAGCAGATATTTCCCTGTGCTTACTGCTGTTTCTTCCATATGCCGGTAATTGGCTGAAAACGCCTGTTTTGGGACTCTGCACAGAAAGGGTTTGCAGACTGCTGAATCCACACACGGGTTTAACTCTGGAAGTTGAGTGCACACATTGACAACCGTTCTGTTAGATAGCTGTGTTTTGGATTTAGAAGCAGATATTTCCCTGTGCTTACTGCTGTTTCTTCCATATGCCGGTAATGGGCTGAAAATGCCTGTTTTGGGACTCTGCAGAGAAAGTGTTTGCAGACTGCTGAATCACACACGGGTTTAACTCTGGAAGTTGAGTGCACACAT
Source organism: Aotus nancymaae (assembly GCF_030222135.1). Classification (NCBI taxonomy): domain Eukaryota; kingdom Metazoa; phylum Chordata; class Mammalia; order Primates; family Aotidae; genus Aotus; species Aotus nancymaae. The sequence goes on along the minus strand of NW_026988497.1, from coordinate 158,968 downwards.
TGACAACCGTTCTGTTAGATAGCTGCGTTTTGGATTTAGAAGCAGATATTTCCCTGTGCTTACTGCTGTTTCTTCCATATGCCGGTAATGGGCTGAAAACGCCTGTTTTGGGACTCTGCACAGAAAGGGTTTGCAGACTGCTGAATCCACACACGGGTTTAACTCTGGAAGTTGAGTGCACACATTGACAACCGTTCTGTTAGATAGCTGCGTTTTGGATTTAGAAGCAGATATTTCCCTGTGCTTACTGCTGTTTCTTCCATATGCCGGTAATGGGCTGAAAACGCCTGTTTTGGGACTCTGCAGAGAAAGTGTTTGCAGACTGCTGAATCCACACACGGGTTTAACTCTGGAAGTTGAGTGCACACACTGACAACCGTTCTGTTAGATAGCTGCGTTTTGGATTTAGAAGCAGATATTTCCCTGTGCTTACTGCTGTTTCTTCCATATGCCGGTATTGGGCTGAAAACGCCTGTTTTGGGACTCTGCACAGAAAGTGTTTGCAGACTGCTGAATCCATACACGGTTTTATCTCTGGAAGTTGAGTGCACGCATTGACAACCATTCAGTTAGATAGCTGCCTTTTGGTTTTAGAAGCATTTATTTCTCTTTACAGCATATACTCTCATTCACTCTGGAATATCCAAACGCAGCTCCTAAAAGAAACGGGTTTCGAAGTATAATCAGATATTTCTCTTTACATCTTGTACCCCAGTACACTCTGATATATGCATACGCAGCTCCTGGAAGAAACGTGTTTGTAACTCGCTGATTCTGAGCATATATTGAAGTCTCTTAGGTGAATGAACACACAGCAGAGGAGTTTGAAAAAAACATTTCTTCCATGTTATAGATGCACTGTTACTGCTATTACTTTTAGGCTGGTGTTTTCCTGGAAATGTTGGTTTTAGAATTTCCATATAAATGGTTTGTAAACTGCTGCTTAAGTGGAGCAGTTTAATTTGTTAAGTTGAATGCCCTCATTCACAATCATTCTGTTAGCTAGCTCCGTTTTGGTTTTAGAAGCCTGTGTTTCTAGTTACAGCATATACTCCCATTCATTCTGGAATAGCCAAACGCAGCTCCCAGAATAGACGTGTTTCTAAGTCGCTGAATCTAAACATAGATTCAACTCCCTTAGGTGAACGAACACACAGCACAGCAGTTTGAAAGAAACGTTTTATTTGAGTTTTAGACGCAGTCTTATTGCTATTTCTTAGAGGCCGGTATTTTGCTGGGAATGTCTGTTTTAGAATCTGCACAAAAATCTTTTCTAAACTGCTGCATAGAAACAACAGTTTATCTCAATAAGCTGAATGCACACAGTGACAACCATTCTGTTAGATGGCTCCGTGTTTGTTTTAGAACCAGATATTTCACTTTAAACCTTATACTCCAGTACACTCTGGAATATGCAAATGCAGCTCCTGGAAGAAACGTGTTTCTTACTCGCTGAATCTGAACATATACTCAAGACTCTTAGGTGAATGAACACAGAGCAGAGCATTTTGAAGAAAACGTTTCTTCTATGTTATAGATGCAGTCTTACTGCTACTTCTTTTAGGCTGGTGTTTTGCTGCAAATGTTGATTTTAGAATTTGCATATAAAGGGTTTCTAAACTGCTGCCTAAGAAGAGCAGATTAACCCTTTAAGTTGAATGCACACATTCACAACCATTCTGTTAGATAGCTCCGTTTTGGTTTTAGAAACAGATATTTCTCTTTACAGCATTTACTCCCATACACTCTGGAATATCGAAATGCAGCTCCTAGAATAAACGTGTTTCAAACTCGCTGAATCCAAACATAGATTCAACGACCTTTGGTGAACGAACACACTGCAGAGCAGTTTGAAAGAAACGTTCCCTCTGAGTTTTAGACGCAGTCTTACTGCTATTTCTTATAGGCCGGTATTTTGCTGGAAATGTCTGTTTGAGAATCTACACAGAAATGTTTTCTAAACTGCTGCATACAAACAGCAGTTTAGCTCAGTAAGTTGAATGCACACATTGACAACCATTCCATTAGATCATCCGTTTTTCTTTTGGAACGAGACATTTGTCTTTACATCTTATACTCCAGTATACTCTGGAATAGGCAAACACAGCTCCTGGAAGAAACGTGTTGCTAACTAGCTGAATCTGAACATATATTCAAGTCTCTTATATGAATGAACACACAGCAGAGCAGTTTGAAAACAGTTTCTTCCATGTTAAAGATGCAGTCTTACTGCTATTTCCTATAGGCTGGTGTTTTGCTGGAAAGGTCTGTATGAGAATTTGCATATAAAGGGTTTCTAAAGTGCTGCATGAGAAGAGCAGTTTACCTCTTTAAGCCGAAGGCACACATTCACAACCACTCTGCTAGATAGATCCATTTTGGTTTTAGAAACAGATATTTCTCTTTACAGCATATACTCCCATTCATTCTGGAATATCCAAAGACAGCTCCTAGAATAAACGTGTTTCTATCTCGCTGAATCTAAACATAGATTCAACTCCCTTAGGTCAAAGAACACATGGCCGAGCAGTTTGAAAGAAACGTTTCTTCTGAGTTTTAGACGCAGTCTTAATGCTCTTTCTTATATATGCCGGTACTGGGCCGGAAAGTCCTGCTTTGAGACTCTGCACAGAAAGTGTTTGCAGACTGCTGAATCCACACACGGGTTTAACTCTGGAAGTTGAGTGCACACATTGACAACCGTTCTGTTAGATAGCTGCGTTTTGGATTTAGAAGCAGATATTTCCCTGTGCTTAATGCTGTTTCTTCCATATGCCGGTAATGGGTTGAAAACGCCTGTTTTGGGACTCTGCAGAGAAAGGGTTTGCAGACTGCTGAATCCACACACGGGTTTAACTCTGGAAGTTGAGTGCATACATTGACAACCGTTCTGTTAGATAGCTGCGTTTTGGATTTAGAAGCAGATATTTCCCTGTGCTTACTGCTGTTTCTTCCATATGCCGGTAATGGGCTGAAAACGCCTGTTTTGGGACTCTGCACAGAAAGGGTTTGCAGACTGCTGAATCCACACACGGGTTTAACTCTGGAAGTTGAGTGCACACATTGACAACCGTTCTGTTAGATAGCTGCGTTTTGGATTTAGAAGCAGATATTTCCCTGTGCTTACTGCTGTTTCTTCCATATGCCGGTAATGGACTGAAAACGCCTGTTTTGGGACACTGCAGAGAAAGGGTTTGCAGACTGCTGAATCCACACACGGGTTTAACTCTGGAAGTTGAGTGCACACATTGACAACCGTTCTGTTAGATAGCTGCGTTTTGGATTTAGAAGCAGATATTTCCCTGTGCTTACTGCTGTTTCTTCCATATGCCGGTAATGGGCTGAAAACGCCTGTTTTGGGACTCTGCAGAGAAAGGGTTTGCAGACTGCTGAATCCACACACGGGTTTAACTCTGGAAGTTGAGTGCACACATTGACAACCGTTCTGTTAGATAGCTGCGTTTTGGATTTAGAAGCAGATATTTCCCTGTGCTTACTGCTGTTTCTTCCATATGCCGGTAATGGGCTGAAAACGCCTGTTTTGGGACTCTGCACAGAAAGGGTTTGCAGACTGCTGAATCCACACACGGGTTTAACTCTGGAAGTTGAGTGCACACATTGACAACCGTTCTGTTAGATAGCTGCGTTTTGGATTTAGAAGCAGATATTTCCCTGTGCTTACTGCTGTTTCTTCCATATGCCGGTAATGGGCTGAAAACGCCTGTTTTGGGACTTTGCAGAGAAAGTGTTTTCAGACTGCTGAATCCCCACACGGGTTTAACTCTGGAAGTTGAGTGCACACATTGACAACCGTTCTGTTAGATAGCTGCGTTTTGGATTTAGAAGCAGATATTTCCCTGTGCTTACTGCTGTTTCTTCCATATGCCGGTAATGGGCTGAAAACGCCTGTTTTGGGACTCTGCAGAGAAAGTGTTTGCAGACTGCTGAATCCACACACGGGTTTAACTCTGGAAGTTGAGTGCACACATTGACAACCGTTCTGTTAGATAGCTGCGTTTTGGATTTAGAAGCAGATATTTCCCTGTGCTTACTGCTGTTTCTTCCATATGCCGGTAATGGGCTGAAAACGCCTGTTTTGGGACTCTGCAGAGAAAGGGTTTGCAGACTGCTGAATCCACACACGGGTTTAACTCTGGAAGTTGAGTGCACACATTGACAACCGTTCTGTTATATAGCTGCGTTTTGGATTTAGAAGCAGATATTTCCCTGGGCTTACTGCTGTTTCTTCCATATGCTGGTAAAGGGCTGAAAACGCCTGTTTTGGGACTCTGCAGAGAAAGTGTTTGCAGACTGCTGAATCCACACACGGGTTTAACTCTGGAAGTTGAGTGCACACATTGACAACCGTTCTGTTAGATAGCTGCGTTTTGGATTTAGAAGCAGATATTTCCCTGTGCTTACTGCTGTTTCTTCCATATGCCGGTAATGGGCTGAAAACGCCTGTTTTGGGACTCTGCACAGAAAGGGTTTGCAGACTGCTGAATCCACACACGGGTTTAACTCTGGAAGTTGAGTGCACACATTGACAACCGTTCTGTTAGATAGCTGCGTATTGGATTTAGAAGCAGATATTTCCCTGTGCTTACTGCTGTTTCTTCCATATGCCGGTAATGGGCTGAAAACGCCTGTTTTGGGACTCTGCAGAGAAAGTGTTTGCAGACTCCTGAATCGACACACGGGTTTAACTCTGGAAGTTGAGTGCACACATTGACAACCGTTCTGTTAGATAGCTGCGTTTTGGATTTAGAAGCAGATATTTCCCTATGCTTACTGCTATTTCTTCCATATGCCGGTAATGGGCTGAAAACGCCTGTTTTGGGACTCTGCAGAGAAAGTGTTTGCGGACTGCTGAATCCACACACGGGTTTAACTCTGGATGTTGAGTGCACACATTGACAACCGTTCTGTTAGATAGCTGCGTTTTGGATTTAGAAGCAGATATTTCCCTGTGCTTACTGCTGTTTCTTCCATATGCCGGTAATGGGCTGAAAACGCCTGTTTTGGGACTCTGCACAGAAAGGGTTTGCAGACTGCTGAATCCACACACGGGTTTAAATCTGGAAGTTGAGTGCACACATTGACAACCGTTCTGTTAGATAGCTGCGTTTTGGATTTAGAAGCAGATATTTCCCTGTGCTTACTGCTGTTTCTTCCATATGCCGGTAATGGGCTGAAAACGCCTGTTTTGGGACTCTGCACAGACAGGGTTTGCAGACTGCTGAATCCACACACGTGTTTAACTCTGGAAGTTGAGCGCACACATTGACAACCGTTCTGTTAGATAGCTGCGTTTCGGATTTAGAAGCAGATATTTCCCTGTGCTTACTGCTGTTTCTTCCATATGCCGGTAATGGGCTGAAAACGCCTGTTTTGGGACTCTGCAGAGAAAGGGTTTGCAGACTGCTGAATCCACACACGGGTTTAACTCTGGAAGTTGAGTGCACACATTGACAACCGTTCTGTTAGATAGCTGCGTTTTGGATTTAGAAGCAGATATTTCCCTGTGCTTACTGCTGCTTCTTCCATATGCCGGTAATGGGCTGAAAACGCCTGTTTTGGGACTCTGCACAGAAAGGGTTTGCAGACTGCTGAATCCACACACCGGTTTAACTCTGGAAGTTGAGTGCACACATTGACAACCGTTCTGTTAGATAGCTGCGTTTTGGATTTAGAAGCAGATATTTCCCTGTGCTTACTGCTGTTTCTTCCATATGCCGGTAATGGGCTGAAAACGCCTGTTTTGGGACACTGCAGAGAAAGGGTTTGCAGACTGCTGAATCCACACACGGGTTTAACTCTGGAAGTTGAGTGCACACATTGACAACCGTTCTGTTAGATAGCTGCGTTTTGGATTTAGAAGCAGATATTTCCCTGTGCTTACTGCTGTTTCTTCCATATGCCGGTAATGGGCTGAAAACGCCTGTTTTGGGACTCTGCAGAGAAAGGGTTTGCAGACTGCTGAATCCACACACGGGTTTAACTCTGGAAGTTGAGTGCACACATTGACAACCGTTCTGTTAGATAGCTGCGTTTTGGATTTAGAAGCAGATATTTCCCTGTGCTTACTGCTGTTTCTTCCATATGCCGGTAATGGGCTGAAAACGCCTGTTTTGGGACTCTGCACAGAAAGGGTTTGCAGACTGCTGAATCCACACACGGGTTTAACTCTGGAAGTTGAGTGCACACATTGACAACCGTTCTGTTAGATAGCTGCGTTTTGGATTTAGAAGCAGATATTTCCCTGTGCTTACTGCTGTTTCTTCCATATGCCGGTAATGGGCTGAAAACGTCTGTTTTGGGACTCTGCACAGAAAGGGTTTGCAGACTGCTGAATCCATACACGACTTTAACTCTGGAAGTGGAGTGCACACATTGACAACCGTTCTGTTAGATAGCTGCGTTTTGGATTTAGAAGCAGATATTTCCCTGTGCTTACTGCTGTTTCTTCCATATGCCGGTAATGGGCTGAAAACGCCTGTTTTGGGACTCTGCAGAGAAAGGGTTTGCAGACTGCTGAATCCACACACGGGTTTAACTCTGGAAGTTGAGTGCACACATTGACAACCGTTCTGTTATATAGCTGCGTTTTGGATTTAGAAGCAGATATTTCCCTGGGCTTACTGCTGTTTCTTCCATATGCTGGTAAAGGGCTGAAAACGCCTGTTTTGGGACTCTGCAGAGAAAGTTTTTGCAGACTGCTGAATCCACACACGGGTTTAACTCTGGAAGTTGAGTGCACACATTGACAACCGTTCTGTTAGATAGCTGCGTTTTGGATTTAGAAGCAGATATTTCCCTGTGCTTACTGCTGTTTCTTCCATATGCCGGTAATGGGCTGAAAACGCCTGTTTTGGGACTCTGCACAGAAAGGGTTTGCAGACTGCTGAATCCACACACGGGTTTAACTCTGGAAGTTGAGTGCACACATTGACAACCGTTCTGTTAGATAGCTGCGTATTGGATTTAGAAGCAGATATTTCCCTGTGCTTACTGCTGTTTCTTCCATATGCCGGTAATGGGCTGAAAACGCCTGTTTTGGGACTCTGCAGAGAAAGTGTTTGCAGACTCCTGAATCGACACACTGGTTTAACTCTGGAAGTTGAGTGCACACATTGACAACCGTTCTGTTAGATAGCTGCGTTTTGGATTTAGAAGCAGATATTTCCCTGTGCTTACTGCTATTTCTTCCATATGCCGGTAATGGGCTGAAAACGCCTGTTTTGGGACTCTGCAGAGAAAGTGTTTGCGGACTGCTGAATCCACACACGGGTTTAACTCTGGAAGTTGAGTGCACACATTGACAACCGTTCTGTTAGATAGCTGCGTTTTGGATTTAGAAGCAGATATTTCCCTGTGCTTACTGCTGTTTCTTCCATATGCCGGTAATGGGCTGAAAACGCCTGTTTTGGGACTCTGCACAGAAAGGGTTTGCAGACTGCTGAATCCACACACGGGTTTAACTCTGGAAGTTGAGTGCACACATTGACAACCGTTCTGTTAGATAGCTGCGTTTTGGATTTAGAAGCAGATATTTCCCTGTGCTTACTGCTGTTTCTTCCATATGCCGGTAATGGGCTGAAAACGCCTGTTTTGGGACTCTGCACAGACAGGGTTTGCAGACTGCTGAATCCACACACGTGTTTAACTCTGGAAGTTGAGCGCACACATTGACAACCGTTCTGTTAGATAGCTGCGTTTTGGATTTAGAAGCAGATATTTCCCTGTGCTTACTGCTGTTTCTTCCATATGCCGGTAATGGGCTGAAAACGCCTGTTTTGGGACTCCGCAGAGAAAGGGTTTGCAGACTGCTGAATCCACACACGGGTTTAACTCTGCAAGTTGAGTGCACACATTGACAACCGTTCTGTTAGATAGCTGCGTTTTGGATTTAGAAGCAGATATTTCCCTGTGCTTACTGCTGTTTCTTCCATATGCCGGTAATGGGCTGAAAACGCCTGTTTTGGGACTCTGCACAGAAAGGGTTTGCAGACTGCTGAATCCACACACGGGTTTAACTCTGGAAGTTGAGTGCACACATTGACAACCGTTCTGTTAGATAGCTGCGTTTTGGATTTAGAAGCAGATATTTCCCTGTGCTTACTGCTGTTTCTTCCATATGCCGGTAATGGGCTGAAAACGCCTGTTTTGGGACTCTGCACAGAAAGTGTTTGTAGACTGCTGAATCCACATACGTGTTTAGCTCTGGAAGTTGAGTGCACACATTGACAACCGTTCTGTTAGATAGCTGCGTTTTCGATTTAGAAGCAGATATTTCCCTGTGCTTACTGCTGTTTCTTCCATATGCCGGTAATGGGCTGAAAACGCCTGTTTTGGGACTCTGCAGAGAAAGTGTTTACAGACTGCTGAATCCACACACGGGTTTAACTCTGGAAGTTGAGTGCACACATTGACAACCGTTCTGTTAGATAGCTGCGTTTTGGATTTAGAAGCAGATATTTCCCTGTGCTTACTGCTGTTTCTTCCATATGCCGGTAATGGGCTGAAAACGCCTGTTTTGGGACTCTGCAGAGAAAGTGTTTGCAGACTGCTGAATCCACACACGGGTTTAACTCTGGAAGTTGAGTGCACACTTTGACAACCGTTCTGTTAGATAGCTGCGTTTTGGATTTAGAAGCAGATATTTCCCTGTGCTTACTGCTGTTTCTTCCATATGCCGGTAATGGGCTGAAAACGCCTGTTTTGGGACTCTGCACAGAAAGGGTTTGCAGACTGCTGAATCCACACACAGGTTTAACTCTGGAAGTTGAGTGCTCACATTGACAACCGTTCTGTTAGATAGCTGCGTTTTGGATTTAGAAGCAGATATCTCCCGGAGCTTACTGCTGTTTCTTCCATATGCCGGTAATGGGTTGAAAACGCCTCTTTTGGGACTCTGCAGAGAAAGTGTTTGCAGACTGCTGAATCCACACACGGGTTTAACTCTGGAAGTTGAGTGCACACATTGACAACCGTTCTGTTAGATAGCTGCGTTTTGGATTTAGAAGCAGATATTTCCCTGTGCTTACTGCTGTTTCTTCCATATGCCGGTAATGGGCTGAAAACGCCTGTTTTGGGACTCTGCAGAGAAAGGGTTTGCAGACTGCTGAATCCACACACGGGTTTAACTCTGGAAGTTGAGTGCACACATTGACAACCGTTCTGTTAGATAGCTGCGTTTTGGATTTAGAAGCAGATATTTCCCTGTGCTTACTGCTGTTTCTTCCATATGCCGGTAATGGGCTGAAAACACCTGTTTTGGGACTCTGCACAGAAAGGGTTTGCAGACTGCTGAATCCACACACGGGTTTAACTCTGGAAGTTGAGTGCACACATTGACAACCGTTCTGTTAGATAGCTGCGTTTTGGATTTAGAAGCAGATATTTCCCTGTGCTTACTGCTGTTTCTTCCATATGCCGGTAATGGGCTGAAAACGCCTGTTTTGGGACTCTGCAGAGAAAGTGTTTGCAGACTGCTGAATCCACACACGGGTTTAACTCTGGAAGTTGAGCGCACACATTGACAACCGTTCTGTTAGATAGCTGCGTTTTGGATTTAGAAGCAGATATTTCCCTGTGCTTACTGCTGTTTCTTCCATATGCCGGTAATGGGCTGAAAACGCCTGTTTTGGGACTCTGCAGAGAAAGGGTTTGCAGACTGCTGAATCCACACACGGGTTTAACTCTGCAAGTTGAGTGCACACATTGACAACCGTTCTGTTAGATAGCTGCCTTTTGGATTTAGAAGCAGATATTTCCCTGTGCTTACTGCTGTTTCTTCCATATGCCGGTAATGGGCTGAAAACGCCTGTTTTGGGACTCTGCAGAGAAAGGGTTTGCAGACTGCTGAATCCACACACGGGTTTAACTCTGGAAGTTGAGTGCACACATTGACAACCGTTCTGTTAGATAGCTGCGTTTTGGATTTAGAAGCAGATATTTCCCTGTGCTTACTGCTGTTTCTTCCATATGCCGGTAATGGGCTGAAAACGCCTGTTTTGGGACTCTGCACAGAAAGTGTTTGCAGACTGCTGAATCCACATACGTGTTTAGCTCTGGAAGTTGAGTGCACACATTGACAACCGTTCTGTTAGATAGCTGCGTTTTGGATTTAGAAGCAGATATTTCCCTGTGCTTACTGCTGTTTCTTCCATATGCCGGTAATGGGCTGAAAACGCCTGTTTTGGGACTCTGCAGAGAAAGTGTTTGCAGACTGCTGAATCCACACACGGTTTTAACTCTGGAAGTTGAGTGCACACATTGACAACCGTTCTGTTAGATAGCTGCGTTTTGGATTTAGAAGCAGATATTTCCCTGTGCTTACTGCTGTTTCTTCCATATGCCGGTAATAGGCTGAAAACGCCTGTTTTGGGACTCTGCACAGAAAGTGTTTGCAGACTGCTGAATCCATACACGGTTTTATCTCTGGAAGTTGAGTGCACGCATTGACAACCATTCAGTTAGATAGCTGCCTTTTGGTTTTAGAAGCATTTATTTCTCTTTACAGCATATACTCTCATTCACTCTGGAATATCCAAACGCAGCTCCTAAAAGAAACGGGTTTCGAAGTATAATCAGATATTTCTCTTTACATCTTGTACCCCAGTACACTCTGATATATGCATACGCAGCTCCTGGAAGAAACGTGTTTGTAACTCGCTGATTCTGAGCATATATTGAAGTCTCTTAGGTGAATGAACACACAGCAGAGGAGTTTGAAAAAAACATTTCTTCCATGTTATAGATGCACTGTTACTGCTATTACTTTTAGGCTGGTGTTTTCCTGGAAATGTTGGTTTTAGAATTTCCATATAAATGGTTTGTAAACTGCTGCTTAAGTGGAGCAGTTTAATTCGTTAAGTTGAATGCCCTCATTCACAATCATTCTGTTAGCTAGCTCCGTTTTGGTTTTAGAAGCCTGTGTTTCTAGTTACAGCATATACTCCCATTCATTCTGGAATAGCCAAACGCAGCTCCCAGAATAGACGTGTTTCTAAGTCGCTGAATCTAAACATAGATTCAACTCCCTTAGGTGAACGAACACACAGCACAGCAGTTTGAAAGAAACGTTTTATTTGAGTTTTAGACGCAGTCTTATTGCTATTTCTTAGAGGCCGGTATTTTGCTGGGAATGTCTGTTTTAGAATCTGCACAAAAATCTTTTCTAAACTGCTGCATAGAAACAACAGTTTATCTCAATAAGCTGAATGCACACAGTGACAACCATTCTGTTAGATGGCTCCGTGTTTGTTTTAGAACCAGATATTTCACTTTAAACCTTATACTCCAGTACACTCTGGAATATGCAAATGCAGCTCCTGGAAGAAACGTGTTTCTTACTCGCTGAATCTGAACATATACTCAAGACTCTTAGGTGAATGAACACAGAGCAGAGCATTTTGAAGAAAACGTTTCTTCTATGTTATAGATGCAGTCTTACTGCTACTTCTTTTAGGCTGGTGTTTTGCTGCAAATGTTGATTTTAGAATTTGCATATAAAGGGTTTCTAAACTGCTGCCTAAGAAGAGCAGATTAACCCTTTAAGTTGAATGCACACATTCACAACCATTCTGTTAGATAGCTCCGTTTTGGTTTTAGAAACAGATATTTCTCTTTACAGCATTTACTCCCATACACTCTGGAATATCGAAATGCAGCTCCTAGAATAAACGTGTTTCAAACTCGCTGAATCCAAACATAGATTCAACGACCTTTGGTGAACGAACACACTGCAGAGCAGTTTGAAAGAAACGTTCCCTCTGAGTTTTAGACGCAGTCTTACTGCTATTTCTTATAGGCCGGTATTTTGCTGGAAATGTCTGTTTGAGAATCTACACAGAAATGTTTTCTAAACTGCTGCATACAAACAGCAGTTTAGCTCAGTAAGTTGAATGCACACATTGACAACCATTCCATTAGATCATCCGTTTTTCTTTTGGAACGAGACATTTGTCTTTACATCTTATACTCCAGTATACTCTGGAATAGGCAAACACAGCTCCTGGAAGAAACGTGTTGCTAACTAGCTGAATCTGAACATATATTCAAGTCTCTTATATGAATGAACACACAGCAGAGCAGTTTGAAAACAGTTTCTTCCATGTTAAAGATGCAGTCTTACTGCTATTTCCTATAGGCTGGTGTTTTGCTGGAAAGGTCTGTATGAGAATTTGCATATAAAGGGTTTCTAAAGTGCTGCATGAGAAGAGCAGTTTACCTCTTTAAGCCGAAGGCACACATTCACAACCACTCTGCTAGATAGATCCATTTTGGTTTTAGAAACAGATATTTCTCTTTACAGCATATACTCCCATTCATTCTGGAATATCCAAAGACAGCTCCTAGAATAAACGTGTTTCTATCTCGCTGAATCTAAACATAGATTCAACTCCCTTAGGTCAAAGAACACATGGCCGAGCAGTTTGAAAGAAACGTTTCTTCTGAGTTTTAGACGCAGTCTTAATGCTCTTTCTTATATATGCCGGTACTGGGCCGGAAAGTCCTGTTTTGAGACTCTGCACAGAAAGTGTTTGCAGACTGCTGAATCCACACACGGGTTTAACTCTGGAAGTTGAGTGCACACATTGACAACCGTTCTGTTAGATAGCTGCGTTTTGGATTTAGAAGCAGATATTTCCCTGAGCTTAATGCGGTTTCTTCCATATGCCGGTAATGGGTTGAAAACGCCTGTTTTGGGACTGCAGAGAAAGGGTTTGCAGACTGCTGAATCCACACACGGGTTTAACTCTGGAAGTTGAGTGCACACATTGACAACCGTTCTGTTAGATAGCTGCGTTTTGGATTTAGAAGCAGATATTTCCCTGTGCTTACTGCTGCTTCTTCCATATGCCGGTAATGGGCTGAAAACGCCTGTTTTGGGACTCTGCACAGAAAGGGTTTGCAGACTGCTGAATCCACACACCGGTTTAACTCTGGAAGTTGAGTGCACACATTGACAACCTTTCTGTTAGATAGCTGCGTTTTGGATTTAGAAGCAGATATTTCCCTGTGCTTACTGCTGCTTCTTCCATATGCCGGTAATGGGCTGAAAACGCCTGTTTTGGGACTCTGCACAGAAAGGGTTTGCAGACTGCTGAATCCACACACCGGTTTAACTCTGGAAGTTGAGTGCACACATTGACAACCTTTCTGTTAGATAGCTGCGTTTTGGATTTAGAAGCAGATATTTCCCTGTGCTTACTGCTGTTTCTTCCATATGCCGGTAATGGGCTGAAAACGCCTGTTTTGGGACTCTGCAGAGAAAGGGTTTGCCGACTGCTGAAACCACACACGGGTTTAACTCTGGAAGTTGAGTGCACACATTGACAACCGTTCTGTTAGATAGCTGCGTTTTGGATTTAGAAGCAGATATTTCCCTGTGCTTACTGCTGTTTCTTCCATATGCCGGTAATGGGCTGAAAACGCCTGTTTTGGGACTCTGCACAGAAAGGGTTTGCAGACTGCTGAATCCACACACGGGTTTAACTCTGGAAGTTGAGTGCACACATTGACAACCGTTCTGTTAGATAGCTGCGTTTTGGATTTAGAAGCAGATATTTCCCTGTGCTTACTGCTGTTTCTTCCATATGCCGGTAATGGGCTGAAAACGCCTGTTTTGGGACTCTGCACAGAAAGTGTTTGCAGACTGCTGAATCCACATACGTGTTTAGCTCTGGAAGTTGAGTGCACACATTGACAACCGTTCTGTTAGATAGCTGCGTTTTGGATTTAGAAGCAGATATTTCCCTGTGCTTACTGCTGTTTCTTCCATATGCCGGTAATGGGCTGAAAACGCCTGTTTTGGGACTCTGCAGAGAAAGTGTTTGCAGACTGCTGAATCCACACACGGTTTTAACTCTGGAAGTTGAGTGCACACATTGACAACCGTTCTGTTAGATAGCTGCGTTTTGGATTTAGAAGCAGATATTTCCCTGTGCTTACTGCTGTTTCTTCCATATGCCGGTAATAGGCTGAAAACGCCTGTTTTGGGACTCTGCACAGAAAGTGTTTGCAGACTGCTGAATCCATACACGGTTTTATCTCTGGAAGTTGAGTGCACGCATTGACAACCATTCAGTTAGATAGCTGCCTTTTGGTTTTAGAAGCATTTATTTCTCTTTACAGCATATACTCTCATTCACTCTGGAATATCCAAACGCAGCTCCTAAAAGAAACGGGTTTCGAAGTATAATCAGATATTTCTCTTTACATCTTGTACCCCAGTACACTCTGATATATGCATACGCAGCTCCTGGAAGAAACGTGTTTGTAACTCGCTGATTCTGAGCATATATTGAAGTCTCTTAGGTGAATGAACACACAGCAGAGGAGTTTGAAAAAAACATTTCTTCCATGTTATAGATGCACTGTTACTGCTATTACTTTTAGGCTGGTGTTTTCCTGGAAATGTTGGTTTTAGAATTTCCATATAAATGGTTTGTAAACTGCTGCTTAAGTGGAGCAGTTTAATTCGTTAAGTTGAATGCCCTCATTCACAATCATTCTGTTAGCTAGCTCCGTTTTGGTTTTAGAAGCCTGTGTTTCTAGTTACAGCATATACTCCCATTCATTCTGGAATAGCCAAACGCAGCTCCCAGAATAGACGTGTTTCTAAGTCGCTGAATCTAAACATAGATTCAACTCCCTTAGGTGAACGAACACACAGCACAGCAGTTTGAAAGAAACGTTTTATTTGAGTTTTAGACGCAGTCTTATTGCTATTTCTTAGAGGCCGGTATTTTGCTGGGAATGTCTGTTTTAGAATCTGCACAAAAATCTTTTCTAAACTGCTGCATAGAAACAACAGTTTATCTCAATAAGCTGAATGCACACAGTGACAACCATTCTGTTAGATGGCTCCGTGTTTGTTTTAGAACCAGATATTTCACTTTAAACCTTATACTCCAGTACACTCTGGAATATGCAAATGCAGCTCCTGGAAGAAACGTGTTTCTTACTCGCTGAATCTGAACATATACTCAAGACTCTTAGGTGAATGAACACAGAGCAGAGCATTTTGAAGAAAACGTTTCTTCTATGTTATAGATGCAGTCTTACTGCTACTTCTTTTAGGCTGGTGTTTTGCTGCAAATGTTGATTTTAGAATTTGCATATAAAGGGTTTCTAAACTGCTGCCTAAGAAGAGCAGATTAACCCTTTAAGTTGAATGCACACATTCACAACCATTCTGTTAGATAGCTCCGTTTTGGTTTTAGAAACAGATATTTCTCTTTACAGCATTTACTCCCATACACTCTGGAATATCGAAATGCAGCTCCTAGAATAAACGTGTTTCAAACTCGCTGAATCCAAACATAGATTCAACGACCTTTGGTGAACGAACACACTGCAGAGCAGTTTGAAAGAAACGTTCCCTCTGAGTTTTAGACGCAGTCTTACTGCTATTTCTTATAGGCCGGTATTTTGCTGGAAATGTCTGTTTGAGAATCTACACAGAAATGTTTTCTAAACTGCTGCATACAAACAGCAGTTTAGCTCAGTAAGTTGAATGCACACATTGACAACCATTCCATTAGATCATCCGTTTTTCTTTTGGAACGAGACATTTGTCTTTACATCTTATACTCCAGTATACTCTGGAATAGGCAAACACAGCTCCTGGAAGAAACGTGTTGCTAACTAGCTGAATCTGAACATATATTCAAGTCTCTTATATGAATGAACACACAGCAGAGCAGTTTGAAAACAGTTTCTTCCATGTTAAAGATGCAGTCTTACTGCTATTTCCTATAGGCTGGTGTTTTGCTGGAAAGGTCTGTACGAGAATTTGCATATAAAGGGTTTCTAAAGTGCTGCATGAGAAGAGCAGTTTACCTCTTTAAGCCGAAGGCACACATTCACAACCACTCTGCTAGATAGATCCATTTTGGTTTTAGAAACAGATATTTCTCTTTACAGCATATACTCCCATTCATTCTGGAATATCCAAAGACAGCTCCTAGAATAAACGTGTCTCTATCTCGCTGAATCAAAACATAGATTCAACTCCCTTAGGTCAAAGAACACATGGCCGAGCAGTTTGAAAGAAACGTTTCTTCTGAGTTTTAGACGCAGTCTTAATGCTCTTTCTTATATATGCCGGTACTGGGCCGGAAAGTCCTGCTTTGAGACTCTGCACAGAAAGTGTTTGCAGACTGCTGAATCCACACACGGGTTTAACTCTGGAAGTTGAGTGCACACATTGACAACCGTTCTGTTAGATAGCTGCGTTTTGGATTTAGAAGCAGATATTTCCCTGTGCTTAATGCTGTTTCTTCCATATGCCGGTAATGGGTTGAAAACGCCTGTTTTGGGACTCTGCAGAGAAAGGGTTTGCAGACTGCTGAATCCACACACGGGTTTAACTCTGGAAGTTGAGTGCATACATTGACAACCGTTCTGTTAGATAGCTGCGTTTTGGATTTAGAAGCAGATATTTCCCTGTGCTTACTGCTGTTTCTTCCATATGCCGGTAATGGGCTGAAAACGCCTGTTTTGGGACTCTGCACAGAAAGGGTTTGCAGACTGCTGAATCCACACACGGGTTTAACTCTGGAAGTTGAGTGCACACATTGACAACCGTTCTGTTAGATAGCTGCGTTTTGGATTTAGAAGCAGATATTTCCCTGTGCTTACTGCTGTTTCTTCCATATGCCGGTAATGGACTGAAAACGCCTGTTTTGGGACACTGCAGAGAAAGGGTTTGCAGACTGCTGAATCCACACACGGGTTTAACTCTGGAAGTTGAGTGCACACATTGACAACCGTTCTGTTAGATAGCTGCGTTTTGGATTTAGAAGCAGATATTTCCCTGAGCTTAATGCGGTTTCTTCCATATGCCGGTAATGGGTTGAAAACGCCTGTTTTGGGACTCTGCAGAGAAAGGGTTTGCAGACTGCTGAATCCACACACGGGTTTAACTCTGGAAGTTGAGTGCACACATTGACAACCGTTCTGTTAGATAGCTGCGTTTTGGATTTAGAAGCAGATATTTCCCTGTGCTTACTGCTGCTTCTTCCATATGCCGGTAATGGGCTGAAAACGCCTGTTTTGGGACTCTGCACAGAAAGGGTTTGCAGACTGCTGAATCCACACACCGGTTTAACTCTGGAAGTTGAGTGCACACATTGACAACCTTTCTGTTAGATAGCTGCGTTTTGGATTTAGAAGCAGATATT
Organism: Aotus nancymaae; assembly: GCF_030222135.1. Classification (NCBI taxonomy): domain Eukaryota; kingdom Metazoa; phylum Chordata; class Mammalia; order Primates; family Aotidae; genus Aotus; species Aotus nancymaae. Next base: position 141,773 of record NW_026988497.1, on the reverse strand, counting down.
TCCCTGTGCTTACTGCTGTTTCTTCCATATGCCGGTAATGGGCTGAAAACGCCTGTTTTGGGACTCTGCAGAGAAAGGGTTTGCCGACTGCTGAAACCACACACGGGTTTAACTCTGGAAGTTGAGTGCACACATTGACAACCGTTCTGTTAGATAGCTGCGTTTTGGATTTAGAAGCAGATATTTCCCTGTGCTTACTGCTGTTTCTTCCATATGCCGGTAATGGGCTGAAAACGCCTGTTTTGGGACTCTGCAGAGAAAGTGTTTGCAGACTGCTGAATCCACACACGGGTTTAACTCTGGAAGTTGAGTGCACACATTGACAACCGTTCTGTTAGATAGCTGCGTTTTGGATTTAGAAGCAGATATTTCCCTGTGCTTACTGCTGTTTCTTCCATATGCCGGTAATGGGCTGAAAACGCCTGTTTTGGGACTCTGCACAGAAAGGGTTTGCAGACTGCTGAATCCACACACGGGTTTAACTCTGGAAGTTGAGTGCACACATTGACAACCGTTCTGTTAGATAGCTGCGTTTTGGATTTAGAAGCAGATATTTCCCTGTGCTTACTGCTGTTTCTTCCATATGCCGGTAATGGGCTGAAAACGCCTGTTTTGGGACACTGCAGAGAAAGGGTTTGCAGACTGCTGAATCCACACACGGGTTTAACTCTGGAAGTTGAGTGCACACATTGACAACCGTTCTGTTAGATAGCTGCGTTTTGGATTTAGAAGCAGATATTTCCCTGTGCTTACTGCTGTTTCTTCCATATGCCGGTAATGGGCTGAAAACGCCTGTTTTGGGACTCTGCAGAGAAAGGGTTTGCAGACTGCTGAATCCACACACGTGTTTAGCTCTGGAAGTTGAGTGCACACATTGACAGCCGTTCTGTTAGATAGCTGCGTTTTGGATTTAGAAGCAGATATTTCCCTGTGCTTACTGCTGTTTCTTCCATATGCCGGTAATGGGCTGAAAACGCCTGTTTTGGGACTCTGCAGAGAAAGTGTTTGCAGACTGCTGAATCCACACACGGGTTTAACTCTGGAAGTTGAGTGCACACATTGACAACCGTTCTGTTAGATAGCTGCGTTTTGGATTTAGAAGCAGATATTTCCCTGTGCTTACTGCTGTTTCTTCCATATGCCGGTAATGGGCTGAAAACGCCTGTTTTGGGACTTTGCAGAGAAAGTGTTTTCAGACTGCTGAATCCACACACGGGTTTAACTCTGGAAGTTGAGTGCACACATTGACAACCGTTCTGTTAGATAGCTGCGTTTTGGATTTAGAAGCAGATATTTCCCTGTGCTTACTGCTGTTTCTTCCATATGCCGGTAATGGGCTGAAAACGCCTGTTTTGGGACTCTGCAGAGAAAGTGTTTGCAGACTGCTGAATCCACACACGGGTTTAACTCTGGAAGTTGAGTGCACACATTGACAACCGTTCTGTTAGATAGCTGCGTTTTGGATTTAGAAGCAGATATTTCCCTGTGCTTACTGCTGTTTCTTCCATATGCCGGTAATGGGCTGAAAACGACTGTTTTGGGACTCTGCACAGAAAGGGTTTGCAGACTGCTGAATCCATACACGACTTTAACTCTGGAAGTGGAGTGCACACATTGACAACCGTTCTGTTAGATAGCTGCGTTTTGGATTTAGAAGCAGATATTTCCCTGTGCTTACTGCTGTTTCTTCCATATGCCGGTAATGGGCTGAAAACGCCTGTTTTGGGACTCTGCACAGACAGGGTTTGCAGACTGCTGAATCCACACACGTGTTTAACTCTGGAAGTTGAGCGCACACATTGACAACCGTTCTGTTAGATAGCTGCGTTTTGGATTTAGAAGCAGATATTTCCCTGTGCTTAGTGCTGTTTCTTCCATATGCTGGTAAAGGGCTGAAAACGCCTGTTTTGGGACTCTGCAGAGAAAGTGTTTGCAGACTGCTGAATCCACACACGGGTTTAACTCTGGAAGTTGAGTGCACACATTGACAACCGTTCTGTTAGATAGCTGCGTTTTGGATTTAGAAGCAGATATTTCCCTGTGCTTACTGCTGTTTCTTCCATATGCCGGTAATGGGCTGAAAACGCCTGTTTTGGGACTCTGCACAGAAAGCGTTTGCAGACTGCTGAATCCACACACGGGTTTAACTCTGGAAGTTGAGTGCACACATTGACAACCGTTCTGTTAGATAGCTGCGTATTGGATTTAGAAGCAGATATTTCCCTGTGCTTACTGCTGTTTCTTCCATATGCCGGTAATGGGCTGAAAACGCCTGTTTTGGGACTCTGCAGAGAAAGTGTTTGCAGACTCCTGAATCGACACACCGGTTTAACTCTGGAAGTTGAGTGCACACATTGACAACCGTTCTGTTAGATAGCTGCGTTTTGGATTTAGAAGCAGATATTTCCCTGTGCTTACTGCTATTTCTTCCATATGCCGGTAATGGGCTGAAAACGCCTGTTTTGGGACTCTGCAGAGAAAGTGTTTGCGGACTGCTGAATCCACACACGGGTTTAACTCTGGAAGTTGAGTGCACACATTGACAACCGTTCTGTTAGATAGCTGCGTTTTGGATTTAGAAGCAGATATTTCCCTGTGCTTACTGCTGTTTCTTCCATATGCCGGTAATGGGCTGAAAACGCCTGTTTTGGGACTCTGCACAGAAAGGGTTTGCAGACTGCTGAATCCACACACGGGTTTAACTCTGGAAGTTGAGTGCACACATTGACAACCGTTCTGTTAGATAGCTGCGTTTTGGATTTAGAAGCAGATATTTCCCTGTGCTTACTGCTGTTTCTTCCATATGCCGGTAATGGGCTGAAAACGCCTGTTTTGGGACTCTGCACAGACAGGGTTTGCAGACTGCTGAATCCACACACGTGTTTAACTCTGGAAGTTGAGTGCACACATTGACAACCGTGCTGTTAGATAGCTGCGTTTTGGATTTAGAAGCAGATATTTCCCTGTGCTTACTGCTGTTTCTTCCATATGCCGGTAATGGGCTGAAAACGCCTGTTTTGGGACTCTGCAGAGAAAGGGTTTGCAGACTGCTGAATCCACACACGGGTTTAACTCTGGAAGTTGAGTGCACACATTGACAACCGTTCTGTTAGATAGCTGCGTTTTGGATTTAGAAGCAGATATTTCCCTGTGCTTACTGCTGTTTCTTCCATATGCCGGTAATGGGCTGAAAACACCTGTTTTGGGACTCTGCACAGAAAGGGTTTGCAGACTGCTGAATCCACACACGGGTTTAACTCTGGAAGTTGAGTGCACACATTGACAACCGTTCTGTTAGATAGCTGCGTTTTGGATTTAGAAGCAGATATTTCCCTGTGCTTACTGCTGTTTCTTCCATATGCCGGTAATGGGCTGAAAACGCCTGTTTTGGGACTCTGCAGAGAAAGGGTTTGCAGACTGCTGAATCCACACACGGGTTTAACTCTGGAAGTTGAGTGCACACATTGACAACCGTTCTGTTAGATAGCTGCGTTTTGGATTTAGAAGCAGATATTTCCCTGTGCTTACTGCTGTTTCTTCCATATGCCGGTAAAGGGCTGAAAACGCCTGTTTTGGGACTCTGCAGAGAAAGTGTTTGCAGACTGCTGAATCCACACACGGGTTTAACTCTGGAAGTTGAGTGCACACATTGACAACCGTTCTGTTAGATAGCTGCGTTTTGGATTTAGAAGCAGATATTTCCCTGTGCTTACTGCTGTTTCTTCCATATGCCGGTAATGGGCTGAAAACGCCTGTTTTGGGACTCTGCACAGAAAGGGTTTGCAGACTGCTGAATCCACACACGGGTTTAACTCTGGAAGTTGAGTGCACACATTGACAACCGTTCTGTTAGATAGCTGCGTTTTGGATTTAGAAGCAGATATTTCCCTGTGCTTACTGCTGTTTCTTCCATATGCCGGTAATGGGCTGAAAACGCCTGTTTTGGGACACTGCAGAGAAAGTGTTTGCAGACTGCTGAATCGACACACGGGTTTAACTCTGGAAGTTGAGTGCACACATTGACAACCGTTCTGTTAGATAGCTGCGTTTTGGATTTAGAAGCAGATATTTCCCTGTGCTTACTGCTATTTCTTCCATATGCCGGTAATGGGCTGAAAACGCCTGTTTTGGGACTCTGCAGAGAAAGTGTTTGCGGACTGCTGAATCCACACACGGGTTTAACTCTGGAAGTTGAGTGCACACATTGACAACCGTTCTGTTAGATAGCTGCGTTTTGGATTTAGAAGCAGATATTTCCCTGTGCTTACTGCTGTTTCTTCCATATGCCGGTAATGGGCTGAAAACGCCTGTTTTGGGACTCTGCAGAGAATGTGTTTGGAGACTGCTGAATCCACACACTGGTTTAACTCTGGAAGTTGAGTGCACACATTGACAACCGTTCTGTTAGATAGCTGCGTTTTGGATTTAGAAGCAGATATTTCCCTGTGCTTACTGCTGTTTCTTCCATATGCCGGTAATGGGCTGAAAACGCCTGTTTTGGGACTCTGCACAGAAAGGGTTTGCAGACTGCTGAATCCACACACGGGTTTAACTCTGGAAGTTGAGTGCACACATTGACAACCGTTCTGTTAGATAGCTGCGTTTTGGATTTAGAAGCAGATATTTCCCTGTGCTTACTGCTGTTTCTTCCATATGCCGGTAATGGGCTGAAAACGCCTGTTTTGGGACTTTGCAGAGAAAGTGTTTGCAGACTGCTGAATCCACACACGGGTTTAACTCTGGAAGTTGAGTGCACACATTGACAACCGTTCTGTTAGATAGCTGCGTTTTGGATTTAGAAGCAGATATTTCCCTGTGCTTACTGCTGTTTCTTCCATATGCCGGTAATGGGCTGAAAACGCCTGTTTTGGGACTCTGCAGAGAATGTGTTTGCAGACTGCTGAATCCACACACTGGTTTAACTCTGGAAGTTGAGTGCACACATTGACAACCGTTCTGTTAGATAGCTGCGTTTTGGATTTAGAAGCAGATATTTCCCTGTGCTTACTGCTGTTTCTTCCATATGCCGGTAATGGGCTGAAAACGCCTGTTTTGGGACTCTGCACAGAAAGGGTTTGCAGACTGCTGAATCCACACACGGGTTTAACTCTGGAAGTTGAGTGCACACATTGACAACCGTTCTGTTAGATAGCTGCGTTTTGGATTTAGAAGCAGATATTTCCCTGTGCTTACTGCTGTTTCTTCCATATGCCGGTAATGGGCTGAAAACGCCTGTTTTGGGACTTTGCAGAGAAAGTGTTTGCAGACTGCTGAATCCACACACGGGTTTAACTCTGGAAGTTGAGTGCACACATTGACAACCGTTCTGTTAGATAGCTGCGTTTTGGATTTAGAAGCAGATATTTCCCTGTGCTTACTGCTGTTTCTTCCATATGCCGGTAATGGGCTGAAAACGTCTGTTTTGGGACTCTGCACAGAAAGGGTTTGCAGACTGCTGAATCCACACACGGCTTTAACTCTGGAAATGGAGTGCACACATTGACAACCGTTCTGTTAGATAGCTGCGTTTTGGATTTACAAGCAGATATTTCCCTGTGCTTACTGCTGTTTCTTCCATATGCCGGTAATGGGCTGAAAACGCCTGTTTTGGGACTCTGCAGAGAAAGTGTTTGCAGACTGCTGAATCCACACACGGGTTTAACTCTGGAAGTTGAGTGCACACATTGACAACCGTTCTGTTATATAGCTGCGTTTTGGATTTAGAAGCAGATATTTCCCTGGGCTTACTGCTGTTTCTTCCATATGCTGGTAAAGGGCTGAAAACGCCTGTTTTGGGACTCTGCAGAGAAAGTGTTTGCAGACTGCTGAATCCACACACGGGTTTAACTCTGGAAGTTGAGTGCACACATTGACAACCGTTCTGTTAGATAGCTGCGTTTTGGATTTAGAAGCAGATATTTCCCTGTGCTTACTGCTGTTTCTTCCATATGCCGGTAATGGGCTGAAAACGCCTGTTTTGGGACTCTGCACAGAAAGGGTTTGCAGACTGCTGAATCCACACACGGGTTTAACTCTGGAAGTTGAGTGCACACATTGACAACCGTTCTGTTAGATAGCTGCGTATTGGATTTAGAAGCAGATATTTCCCTGTGCTTACTGCTGTTTCTTCCATATGCCGGTAATGGGCTGAAAACGCCTGTTTTGGGACTCTGCAGAGAAAGTGTTTGCAGACTCCTGAATCGACACACGGGTTTAACTCTGGAAGTTGAGTGCACACATTGACAACCGTTCTGTTAGATAGCTGCGTTTTGGATTTAGAAGCAGATATTTCCCTGTGCTTACTGCTATTTCTTCCATATGCCGGTAATGGGCTGAAAACGCCTGTTTTGGGACTCTGCAGAGAAAGTGTTTGCGGACTGCTGAATCCACACACGGGTTTAACTCTGGAAGTTGAGTGCACACATTGACAACCGTTCTGTTAGATAGCTGCGTTTTGGATTTAGAAGCAGATATTTCCCTGTGCTTACTGCTGTTTCTTCCATATGCCGGTAATGGGCTGAAAACGCCTGTTTTGGGACTCTGCAGAGAAAGTGTTTGCAGACTGCTGAATCCACACACGGGTTTAACTCTGGAAGTTGAGTGCACACATTGACAACCGTTCTGTTAGATAGCTGCGTTTTGGATTTAGAAGCAGATATTTCCCTGTGCTTACTGCTGTTTCTTCCATATGCTGGTAAAGGGCTGAAAACGCCTGTTTTGGGACTCTGCAGAGAAAGTGTTTGCAGACTGCTGAATCCACACACGGGTTTAACTCTGGAAGTTGAGTGCACACATTGACAACCGTTCTGTTAGATAGCTGCGTTTTGGATTTAGAAGCAGATATTTCCCTGTGCTTACTGCTGTTTCTTCCATATGCCGGTAATGGGCTGAAAACGCCTGTTTTGGGACTCTGCACAGAAAGGGTTTGCAGACTGCTGAATCCACACACGGGTTTAACTCTGGAAGTTGAGTGCACACATTGACAACCGTTCTGTTAGATAGCTGCGTTTTGGATTTAGAAGCAGATATTTCCCTGTGCTTACTGCTGTTTCTTCCATATGCCGGTAATGGGCTGAAAACGCCTGTTTTGGGACACTGCAGAGAAAGTGTTTGCAGACTGCTGAATCGACACACGGGTTTAACTCTGGAAGTTGAGTGCACACATTGACAACCGTTCTGTTAGATAGCTGCGTTTTGGATTTAGAAGCAGATATTTCCCTGTGCTTACTGCTATTTCTTCCATATGCCGGTAATGGGCTGAAAACGCCTGTTTTGGGACTCTGCAGAGAAAGTGTTTGCGGACTGCTGAATCCACACACGGGTTTAACTCTGGAAGTTGAGTGCACACATTGACAACCGTTCTGTTAGATAGCTGCGTTTTGGATTTAGAAGCAGATATTTCCCTGTGCTTACTGCTGTTTCTTCCATATGCCGGTAATGGGCTGAAAACGCCTGTTTTGGGACTCTGCAGAGAATGTGTTTGCAGACTGCTGAATCCACACACTGGTTTAACTCTGGAAGTTGAGTGCACACATTGACAACCGTTCTGTTAGATAGCTGCGTTTTGGATTTAGAAGCAGATATTTCCCTGTGCTTACTGCTGTTTCTTCCGTATGCCGGTAATGGGCTGAAAACGCCTGTTTTGGGACTCTGCACAGAAAGGGTTTGCAGACTGCTGAATCCACACACGGGTTTAACTCTGGAAGTTGAGTGCACACATTGACAACCGTTCTGTTAGATAGCTGCGTTTTGGATTTAGAAGCAGATATTTCCCTGTGCTTACTGCTGTTTCTTCCATATGCCGGTAATGGGCTGAAAACGCCTGTTTTGGGACTCTGCAGAGAAAGTGTTTGCAGACTGCTGAATCCACACACGGGTTTAACTCTGGAAGTTGAGTGCACACATTGACAACCGTTCTGTTAGATAGCTGCGTTTTGGATTTAGAAGCAGATATTTCCCTGTGCTTACTGCTGTTTCTTCCATATGCCGGTAATGGGCTGAAAACGCCTGTTTTGGGACTCTGCACAGAAAGGGTTTGCAGACTGCTGAATCCACACACGGGTTTAACTCTGGAAGTTGAGTGCACACATTGACAACCGTTCTGTTAGATAGCTGCGTTTTGGATTTAGAAGCAGATATTTCCCTGTGCTTACTGCTGTTTCTTCCATATGCCGGTAATGGGCTGAAAACACCTGTTTTGGGACTCTGCACAGAAAGGGTTTGCAGACTGCTGAATCCACACACGGGTTTAACTCTGGAAGTTGAGTGCACACATTGACAACCGTTCTGTTAGATAGCTGCGTTTTGGATTTAGAAGCAGATATTTCCCTGTGCTTACTGCTGTTTCTTCCATATGCCGGTAATGGGCTGAAAACGCCTGTTTTGGGACTTTGCAGAGAAAGTGTTTGCAGACTGCTGAATCCACACACGGGTTTAACTCTGGAAGTTGAGTGCACACATTGACAACCGTTCTGTTAGATAGCTGCGTTTTGGATTTAGAAGCAGATATTTCCCTGTGCTTACTGCTGTTTCTTCCATATGCCGGTAATGGGCTGAAAACGCCTGTTTTGGGACTCTGCACAGACAGGGTTTGCAGACTGCTGAATCCACACACGGGTTTAACTCTGGAAGTTGAGTGCACACATTGACAACCGTTCTGTTAGATAGCTGCGTTTTGGATTTAGAAGCAGATATTTCCCTGTGCTTACTGCTGTTTCTTCCATATGCCGGTAATGGGCTGAAAACGTCTGTTTTGGGACTCTGCACAGAAAGGGTTTGCAGACTGCTGAATCCACACACCGCTTTAACTCTGGAAATGGAGTGCACACATTGACAACCGTTCTGTTAGATAGCTGCGTTTTGGATTTACAAGCAGATATTTCCCTGTGCTTACTGCTGTTTCTTCCATATGCCGGTAATGGGCTGAAAACGCCTGTTTTGGGACTCTGCAGAGAAAGTGTTTGCAGACTGCTGAATCCACACACGGGTTTAACTCTGGAAGTTGAGTGCACACATTGACAACCGTTCTGTTATATAGCTGCGTTTTGGATTTAGAAGCAGATATTTCCCTGGGCTTACTGCTGTTTCTTCCATATGCTGGTAAAGGGCTGAAAACGCCTGTTTTGGGACTCTGCAGAGAAAGTGTTTGCAGACTGCTGAATCCACACACGGGTTTAACTCTGGAAGTTGAGTGCACACATTGACAACCGTTCTGTTAGATAGCTGCGTTTTGGATTTAGAAGCAGATATTTCCCTGTGCTTACTGCTGTTTCTTCCATATGCCGGTAATGGGCTGAAAACGCCTGTTTTGGGACTCTGCACAGAAAGGGTTTGCAGACTGCTGAATCCACACACGGGTTTAACTCTGGAAGTTGAGTGCACACATTGACAACCGTTCTGTTAGATAGCTGCGTATTGGATTTAGAAGCAGATATTTCCCTGTGCTTACTGCTGTTTCTTCCATATGCCGGTAATGGGCTGAAAACGCCTGTTTTGGGACTCTGCAGAGAAAGTGTTTGCAGACTGCTGAATCGACACACGGGTTTAACTCTGGAAGTTGAGTGGACACATTGACAACCGTTCTGTTAGATAGCTGCGTTTTGGATTTAGAAGCAGATATTTCCCTGTGCTTACTGCTATTTCTTCCATATGCCGGTAATGGGCTGAAAACGCCTGTTTTGGGACTCTGCAGAGAAAGTGTTTGCGGACTGCTGAATCCACACACGGGTTTAACTCTGGAAGTTGAGTGCACACATTGACAACCGTTCTGTTAGATAGCTGCGTTTTGGATTTAGAAGCAGATATTTCCCTGTGCTTACTGCTGTTTCTTCCATATGCCGGTAATGGGCTGAAAACGCCTGTTTTGGGACTCTGCAGAGAATGTGTTTGCAGACTGCTGAATCCACACACTGGTTTAACTCTGGAAGTTGAGTGCACACATTGACAACCGTTCTGTTAGATAGCTGCGTTTTGGATTTAGAAGCAGATATTTCCCTGTGCTTACTGCTGTTTCTTCCATATGCCGGTAATGGGCTGAAAACTCCTGTTTTGGGACTCTGCAGAGAAAGTGTTTGCAGACTGCTGAATCCACACACGCGTTTAACTCTGGAAGTTGAGTGCACACATTGACAACCGTTCTGTTAGATAGCTGCGTTTTGGATTTAGAAGCAGATATTTCCCTGTGCTTACTGCTGTTTCTTCCATATGCCGGTAATGGGCTGAAAACGCCTGTTTTGGGACTCTGCACAGAAAGGGTTTGCAGACTGCTGAATCCACACACGGGTTTAACTCTGGAAGTTGAGTGCACACATTGACAACCGTTCTGTTAGATAGCTGCGTTTTGGATTTAGAAGCAGATATTTCCCTGTGCTTACTGCTGTTTCTTCCATATGCCGGTAATGGGCTGAAAATGCCTGTTTTGGGACTCTGCAGAGAAAGTGTTTGCAGACTGCTGAATCCACACACGGGTTTAACTCTGGAAGTTGAGTGCACACATTGACAACCGTTCTGTTAGATAGCTGCGTTTTGGATTTAGAAGCAGATATTTCCCTGTGCTTACTGCTGTTTCTTCCATATGCCGGTAATGGGCTGAAAACGCCTGTTTTGGGACTCTGCACAGAAAGGGTTTGCAGACTGCTGAATCCACACACGGGTTTAACTCTGGAAGTTGAGTGCACACATTGACAACCGTTCTGTTAGATAGCTGCGTTTTGGATTTAGAAGCAGATATTTCCCTGTGCTTACTGCTGTTTCTTCCATATGCCGGTAATGGGCTGAAAACGCCTGTTTTGGGACTCTGCAGAGAAAGTGTTTGCAGACTGCTGAATCCACACACGGGTTTAACTCTGGAAGTTGAGTGCACACACTGACAACCGTTCTGTTAGATAGCTGCGTTTTGGATTTAGAAGCAGATATTTCCCTGTGCTTACTGCTGTTTCTTCCATATGCCGGTATTGGGCTGAAAACGCCTGTTTTGGGACTCTGCACAGAAAGTGTTTGCAGACTGCTGAATCCATACACGGTTTTATCTCTGGAAGTTGAGTGCACGCATTGACAACCATTCAGTTAGATAGCTGCCTTTTGGTTTTAGAAGCATTTATTTCTCTTTACAGCATATACTCTCATTCACTCTGGAATATCCAAACGCAGCTCCTAAAAGAAACGGGTTTCGAAGTATAATCAGATATTTCTCTTTACATCTTGTACCCCAGTACACTCTGATATATGCATACGCAGCTCCTGTAAGAAACGTGTTTGTAACTCGCTGATTCTGAGCATATATTGAAGTCTCTTAGGTGAATGAACACACAGCAGAGGAGTTTGAAAAAAACATTTCTTCCATGTTATAGATGCACTGTTACTGCTATTACTTTTAGGCTGGTGTTTTCCTGGAAATGTTGGTTTTAGAATTTCCATATAAATGGTTTGTAAACTGCTGCTTAAGTGGAGCAGTTTAATTCGTTAAGTTGAATGCCCTCATTCACAATCATTCTGTTAGCTAGCTCCGTTTTGGTTTTAGAAGCCTGTGTTTCTAGTTACAGCATATACTCCCATTCATTCTGGAATAGCCAAACGCAGCTCCCAGAATAGACGTGTTTCTAAGTCGCTGAATCTAAACATAGATTCAACTCCCTTAGGTGAACGAACACACAGCACAGCAGTTTGAAAGAAACGTTTTATTTGAGTTTTAGACGCAGTCTTATTGCTATTTCTTAGAGGCCGGTATTTTGCTGGGAATGTCTGTTTTAGAATCTGCACAAAAATCTTTTCTAAACTGCTGCATAGAAACAACAGTTTATCTCAATAAGCTGAATGCACACAGTGACAACCATTCTGTTAGATGGCTCCGTGTTTGTTTTAGAACCAGATATTTCACTTTAAACCTTATACTCCAGTACACTCTGGAATATGCAAATGCAGCTCCTGGAAGAAACGTGTTTCTTACTCGCTGAATCTGAACATATACTCAAGACTCTTAGGTGAATGAACACAGAGCAGAGCATTTTGAAGAAAACGTTTCTTCTATGTTATAGATGCAGTCTTACTGCTACTTCTTTTAGGCTGGTGTTTTGCTGCAAATGTTGATTTTAGAATTTGCATATAAAGGGTTTCTAAACTGCTGCCTAAGAAGAGCAGATTAACCCTTTAAGTTGAATGCACACATTCACAACCATTCTGTTAGATAGCTCCGTTTTGGTTTTAGAAACAGATATTTCTCTTTACAGCATTTACTCCCATACACTCTGGAATATCGAAATGCAGCTCCTAGAATAAACGTGTTTCAAACTCGCTGAATCCAAACATAGATTCAACGACCTTTGGTGAACGAACACACTGCAGAGCAGTTTGAAAGAAACGTTCCCTCTGAGTTTTAGACGCAGTCTTACTGCTATTTCTTATAGGCCGGTATTTTGCTGGAAATGTCTGTTTGAGAATCTACACAGAAATGTTTTCTAAACTGCTGCATACAAACAGCAGTTTAGCTCAGTAAGTTGAATGCACACATTGACAACCATTCCATTAGATCATCCGTTTTTCTTTTGGAACGAGACATTTGTCTTTACATCTTATACTCCAGTATACTCTGGAATAGGCAAACACAGCTCCTGGAAGAAACGTGTTGCTAACTAGCTGAATCTGAACATATATTCAAGTCTCTTATATGAATGAACACACAGCAGAGCAGTTTGAAAACAGTTTCTTCCATGTTAAAGATGCAGTCTTACTGCTATTTCCTATAGGCTGGTGTTTTGCTGGAAAGGTCTGTACGAGAATTTGCATATAAAGGGTTTCTAAAGCGCTGCATGAGAGGAGCAGTTTACCTCTTTAAGCCGAAGGCACACATTCACAACCACTCTGCTAGATAGATCCATTTTGGTTTTAGAAACAGATATTTCTCTTTACAGCATATACTCCCATTCATTCTGGAATATCCAAAGACAGCTCCTAGAATAAACGTGTTTCTATCTCGCTGAATCTAAACATAGATTCAACTCCCTTAGGTCAAAGAACACATGGCCGAGCAGTTTGAAAGAAACGTTTCTTCTGAGTTTTAGACGCAGTCTTAATGCTCTTTCTTATATATGCCGGTACTGGGCCGGAAAGTCCTGTTTTGAGACTCTGCACAGAAAGTGTTTGCAGACTGCTGAATCCACACACGGGTTTAACTCTGGAAGTTGAGTGCACACATTGACAACCGTTCTGTTAGATAGCTGCGTTTTGGATTTAGAAGCAGATATTTCCCTGAGCTTAATGCGGTTTCTTCCATATGCCGGTAATGGGTTGAAAACGCCTGTTTTGGGACTCTGCAGAGAAAGGGTTTGCAGACTGCTGAATCCACACACGGGTTTAACTCTGGAAGTTGAGTGCACACATTGACAACCGTTCTGTTAGATAGCTGCGTTTTGGATTTAGAAGCAGATATTTCCCTGTGCTTACTGCTGCTTCTTCCATATGCCGGTAATGGGCTGAAAACGCCTGTTTTGGGACTCTGCACAGAAAGGGTTTGCAGACTGCTGAATCCACACACGGGTTTAACTCTGGAAGTTGAGTGCACACATTGACAACCGTTCTGTTAGATAGCTGCGTTTTGGATTTAGAAGCAGATATTTCCCTGTGCTTACTGCTGTTTCTTCCATATGCCGGTAATGGGCTGAAAACGCCTGTTTTGGGACACTGCAGAGAAAGGGTTTGCAGACTGCTGAATCCACACACGGGTTTAACTCTGGAAGTTGAGTGCACACATTGACAACCGTTCTGTTAGATAGCTGCGTTTTGGATTTAGAAGCAGATATTTCCCTGTGCTTACTGCTGTTTCTTCCATATGCCGGTAATGGGCTGAAAACGCCTGTTTTGGGACTCTGCAGAGAAAGGGTTTGCAGACTGCTGAATCCACACACGGGTTTAACTCTGGAAGTTGAGTGCACACATTGACAACCGTTCTGTTAGATAGCTGCGTTTTGGATTTAGAAGCAGATATTTCCCTGTGCTTACTGCTGTTTCTTCCATATGCCGGTAATGGGCTGAAAACGCCTGTTTTGGGACTCTGCACAGAAAGGGTTTGCAGACTGCTGAATCCACACACGGGTTTAACTCTGGAAGTTGAGTGCACACATTGACAACCGTTCTGTTAGATAGCTGCGTTTTGGATTTAGAAGCAGATATTTCCCTGTGCTTACTGCTGTTTCTTCCATATGCCGGTAATGGGCTGAAAACGCCTGTTTTGGGACTTTGCAGAGAAAGTGTTTGCAGACTGCTGAATCCACACACGGGTTTAACTCTGGAAGTTGAGTGCACACATTGACAACCGTTCTGTTAGATAGCTGCGTTTTGGATTTAGAAGCAGATATTTCCCTGTGCTTACTGCTGTTTCTTCCATATGCCGGTAATGGGCTGAAAACGCCTGTTTTGGGACTCTGCAGAGAAAGTGTTTGCAGACTGCTGAATCCACACACGGGTTTAACTCTGGAAGTTGAGTGAACACATTGACAACCGTTCTGTTAGATAGCTGCGTTTTGGATTTAGAAGCAGATATTTCCCTGTGCTTACTGCTGTTTCTTCCATATGCCGGTAATGGGCTGAAAACGTCTGTTTTGGGACTCTGCACAGAAAGGGTTTGCAGACTGCTGAATCCACACACGACTTTAACTCTGGAAGTGGAGTGCACACATTGACAACCGTTCTGTTAGATAGCTGCGTTTTGGATTTAGAAGCAGATATTTCCCTGTGCTTACTGCTGTTTCTTCCATATGCCGGTAATGGGCTGAAAACGCCTGTTTTGGGACTCTGCAGAGAAAGTGTTTGCAGACTGCTGAATCCACACACGGGTTTAACTCTGGAAGTTGAGTGCACACATTGACAACCGTTCTGTTAGATAGCTGCGTTTTGGATTTAGAAGCAGATATTTCCCTGGGCTTACTGCTGTTTCTTCCATATGCTGGTAAAGGGCTGAAAACGCCTGTTTTGGGACTCTGCAGAGAAAGTGTTTGCAGACTGCTGAATCCACACACGGGTTTAACTCTGGAAGTTGAGTGCACACATTGACAACCGTTCTGTTAGATAGCTGCGTTTTGGATTTAGAAGCAGATATTTCCCTGTGCTTACTGCTGTTTCTTCCATATGCCGGTAATGGGCTGAAAACGCCTGTTTTGGGACTCTGCACAGAAAGGGTTTGCAGACTGCTGAATCCACACACGGGTTTAACTCTGGAAGTTGAGTGCACACATTGACAACCGTTCTGTTAGATAGCTGCGTATTGGATTTAGAAGCAGATATTTCCCTGTGCTTACTGCTGTTTCTTCCATATGCCGGTAATGGGCTGAAAACGCCTGTTTTGGGACTCTGCAGAGAAAGTGTTTGCAGACTGCTGAATCCACACACGGGTTTACCTCTGGAAGTTGAGTGCACACATTGACAACCGTTCTGTTAGATAGCTGCGTTTTGGATTTAGAAGCAGATATTTCCCTGTGCTTACTGCTATTTCTTCCATATGCCGGTAATGGGCTGAAAACGCCTGTTTTGGGACTCTGCAGAGAAAGTGTTTGCGGACTGCTGAATCCACACACGGGTTTAACTCTGGAAGTTGAGTGCACACATTGACAACCGTTCTGTTAGATAGCTGCGTTTTGGATTTAGAAGCAGATATTTCCCTGTGTTTACTGCTGTTTCTTCCATATGCCGGTAATGGGCTGAAAACGCCTGTTTTGGGACTCTGCAGAGAAAGTGTTTGCAGACTGCTGAATCCACACACGGGTTTAACTCTGGAAGTTGAGTGCACACATTGACAACCGTTCTGTTAGATAGCTGCGTTTTGCATTTAGAAGCAGATATTTCCCTGTGCTTACTGCTGTTTCTTCCATATGCCGGTAATGGGCTGAAAACGCCTGTTTTGGGACTCTGCAGAGAAAGGGTTTGCAGACTGCTGAATGCACACACGGGTTTAACTCTGGAAGTTGAGTGCACACATTGACAACCGTTCTGTTAGATAGCTGCGTTTTGGATTTAGAAGCAGATATTTCCCTGTGCTTACTGCTGTTTCTTCCATATGCCGGTAATGGGCTGAAAACGCCTGTTTTGGGACTCTGCAGAGAAAGTGTTTGCAGACTGCTGAATCCACACACGGGTTTAACTCTGGAAGTTGAGTGCACACATTGACAACCGTTCTGTTAGATAGCTGCGTTTTGGATTTAGAAGCAGATATCTCCCTGAGCTTACTGCTGTTTCTTCCATATGCCGGTAATGGGTTGAAAACGCCTCTTTTGGGACTCTGCAGAGAAAGTGTTTGCAGACTGCTGAATCCACACACGGGTTTAACTCTGGAAGTTGAGTGCACACATTGACAACCGTTCTGTTAGATAGCTGCGTTTTGGATTTAGAAGCAGATATTTCCCTGTGCTTACTGCTGTTTCTTCCATATGCCGGTAATGGGCTGAAAACGCCTGTTTTGGGACTCTGCAGAGAAAGTGTTTGCGGACTGCTGAATCCACACACGGGTTTAACTCTGGAAGTTGAGTGCACACATTGACAACCGTTCTGTTAGATAGCTGCGTTTTGGATTTAGAAGCAGATATTTCCCTGTGCTTACTGCTGTTTCTTCCATATGCCGGTAATGGGCTGAAAACGCCTGTTTTGGGACTCTGCAGAGAAAGTGTTTGCAGACTGCTGAATCCACACACGGGTTTAACTCTGGAAGTTGAGTGCACACATTGACAACCGTTCTGTTAGATAGCTGCGTTTTGCATTTAGAAGCAGATATTTCCCTGTGCTTACTGCTGTTTCTTCCATATGCCGGTAATGGGCTGAAAACGCCTGTTTTGGGACTCTGCAGAGAAAGGGTTTGCAGACTGCTGAATCCACACACGGGTTTAACTCTGGAAGTGGAGTGCACACATTGACAACCGTTCTGTTAGATAGCTGCGTTTTGGATTTAGAAGCAGATATTTCCCTGTGCTTACTGCTGTTTCTTCCATATGCCGGTAATGGGCTGAAAACGCCTGTTTTGGGACTCTGCAGAGAAAGGGTTTGCAGATGCTGAATCCACACACGGGTTTAACTCTGGAAGTTGAGTGCACACATTGACAACCGTTCTGTTAGATAGCTGCGTTTTGGATTTAGAAGCAGATATCTCCCTGAGCTTACTGCTGTTTCTTCCATATGCCGGTAATGGGTTGAAAACGCCTCTTTTGGGACTCTGCAGAGAAAGTGTTTGCAGACTGCTGAATCCACACACGGGTTTAACTCTGGAAGTTGAGTGCACACATTGACAACCGTTCTGTTAGATAGCTGCGTTTTGGATTTAGAAGCAGATATTTCCCTGTGCTTACTGCTGTTTCTTCCATATGCCGGTAATGGGCTGAAAACGCCTGTTTTGGGACTCTGCACAGAAAGGGTTTGCAGACTGCTGAATCCACACACGGGTTTAACTCTGGAAGTTGAGTGCACACATTGACAACCGTTCTGTTAGATAGCTGCGTTTTGGATTTAGAAGCAGATATTTCCCTGTGCTTACTGCTGTTTCTTCCATATGCCGGTAATGGGCTGAAAACGCCTGTTTTGGGACTTTGCAGAGAAAGTGTTTGCAGACTGCTGAATCCACACACGGGTTTAACTCTGGAAGTTGAGTGCACACATTGACAACCGTTCTGTTAGATAGCTGCGTTTTGGATTTAGAAGCAGATATTTCCCTGTGCTTACTGCTGTTTCTTCCATATGCCGGTAATGGGCTGAAAACGCCTGTTTTGGGACTCTGCAGAGAAAGTGTTTGCAGACTGCTGAATCCACACACGGGTTTAACTCTGGAAGTTGAGTGAACACATTGACAACCGTTCTGTTAGATAGCTGCGTTTTGGATTTAGAAGCAGATATTTCCCTGTGCTTACTGCTGTTTCTTCCATATGCCGGTAATGGGCTGAAAACGTCTGTTTTGGGACTCTGCACAGAAAGGGTTTGCAGACTGCTGAATCCACACACGACTTTAACTCTGGAAGTGGAGTGCACACATTGACAACCGTTCTGTTAGATAGCTGCGTTTTGGATTTAGAAGCAGATATTTCCCTGTGCTTACTGCTGTTTCTTCCATATGCCGGTAATGGGCTGAAAACGCCTGTTTTGGGACTCTGCAGAGAAAGTGTTTGCAGACTGCTGAATCCACACACGGGTTTAACTCTGGAAGTTGAGTGCACACATTGACAACCGTTCTGTTAGATAGCTGCGTTTTGGATTTAGAAGCAGATATTTCCCTGGGCTTACTGCTGTTTCTTCCATATGCTGGTAAAGGGCTGAAAACGCCTGTTTTGGGACTCTGCAGAGAAAGTGTTTGCAGACTGCTGAATCCACACACGGGTTTAACTCTGGAAGTTGAGTGCACACATTGACAACCGTTCTGTTAGATAGCTGCGTTTTGGATTTAGAAGCAGATATTTCCCTGTGCTTACTGCTGTTTCTTCCATATGCCGGTAATGGGCTGAAAACGCCTGTTTTGGGACTCTGCACAGAAAGGGTTTGCAGACTGCTGAATCCACACACGGGTTTAACTCTGGAAGTTGAGTGCACACATTGACAACCGTTCTGTTAGATAGCTGCGTATTGGATTTAGAAGCAGATATTTCCCTGTGCTTACTGCTGTTTCTTCCATATGCCGGTAATGGGCTGAAAACGCCTGTTTTGGGACTCTGCAGAGAAAGTGTTTGCAGACTGCTGAATCCACACACGGGTTTACCTCTGGAAGTTGAGGGCACACATTGACAACCGTTCTGTTAGATAGCTGCGTTTTGGATTTAGAAGCAGATATTTCCCTGTGCTTACTGCTATTTCTTCCATATGCCGGTAATGGGCTGAAAACGCCTGTTTTGGGACTCTGCAGAGAAAGTGTTTGCGGACTGCTGAATCCACACACGGGTTTAACTCTGGAAGTTGAGTGCACACATTGACAACCGTTCTGTTAGATAGCTGCGTTTTGGATTTAGAAGCAGATATTTCCCTGTGCTTACTGCTGTTTCTTCCATATGCCGGTAATGGGCTGAAAACGCCTGTTTTGGGACTCTGCAGAGAAAGTGTTTGCAGACTGCTGAATCCACACACGGGTTTAACTCTGGAAGTTGAGTGCACACATTGACAACCGTTCTGTTAGATAGCTGCGTTTTGGATTTAGAAGCAGATATTTCCCTGTGCTTACTGCTGTTTCTTCCATATGCCGGTAATGGGCTGAAAACGCCTGTTTTGGGACTCTGCAGAGAAAGGGTTTGCAGACTGCTGAATCCACACACGGGTTTAACTCTGGAAGTTGAGTGCACACATTGACAACCGTTCTGTTAGATAGCTGCGTTTTGGATTTAGAAGCAGATATTTCCCTGTGCTTACTGCTGTTTCTTCCATATGCCGGTAATGGGCTGAAAACGCCTGTTTTGGGACTCTGCAGAGAAAGTGTTTGCAGACTGCTGAATCCACACACGGGTTTACCTCTGGAAGTTGAGGGCACACATTGACAACCGTTCTGTTAGATAGCTGCGTTTTGGATTTAGAAGCAGATATTTCCCT
Source organism: Aotus nancymaae (assembly GCF_030222135.1). Classification (NCBI taxonomy): domain Eukaryota; kingdom Metazoa; phylum Chordata; class Mammalia; order Primates; family Aotidae; genus Aotus; species Aotus nancymaae. Next base: position 122,240 of record NW_026988497.1, on the reverse strand, counting down.
GTGCTTACTGCTATTTCTTCCATATGCCGGTAATGGGCTGAAAACGCCTGTTTTGGGACTCTGCAGAGAAAGTGTTTGCGGACTGCTGAATCCACACACGGGTTTAACTCTGGAAGTTGAGTGCACACATTGACAACCGTTCTGTTAGATAGCTGCGTTTTGGATTTAGAAGCAGATATTTCCCTGTGCTTACTGCTGTTTCTTCCATATGCCGGTAATGGGCTGAAAACGCCTGTTTTGGGACTCTGCAGAGAAAGTGTTTGCAGACTGCTGAATCCACACACGGGTTTAACTCTGGAAGTTGAGTGCACACATTGACAACCGTTCTGTTAGATAGCTGCGTTTTGGATTTAGAAGCAGATATTTCCCTGTGCTTACTGCTGTTTCTTCCATATGCCGGTAATGGGCTGAAAACGCCTGTTTTGGGACTCTGCAGAGAAAGGGTTTGCAGACTGCTGAATCCACACACGGGTTTAACTCTGGAAGTTGAGTGCACACATTGACAACCGTTCTGTTAGATAGCTGCGTTTTGGATTTAGAAGCAGATATTTCCCTGTGCTTACTGCTGTTTCTTCCATATGCCGGTAATGGGCTGAAAACGCCTGTTTTGGGACTCTGCAGAGAAAGTGTTTGCAGACTGCTGAATCCACACACGGGTTTAACTCTGGAAGTTGAGTGCACACATTGACAACCGTTCTGTTAGATAGCTGCGTTTTGGATTTAGAAGCAGATATCTCCCTGAGCTTACTGCTGTTTCTTCCATATGCCGGTAATGGGTTGAAAACGCCTCTTTTGGAACTCTGCAGAGAAAGTGTTTGCAGACTGCTGAATCCACACACCGGTTTAACTCTGGAAGTTGAGTGCACACATTGACAACCGTTCTGTTAGATAGCTGCGTTTTGGATTTAGAAGCAGATATTTCCCTGTGCTTACTGCTGTTTCTTCCATATGCCGGTAATGGGCTGAAAACGCCTGTTTTGGGACTCTGCAGAGAAAGTGTTTGCGGACTGCTGAATCCACACACGGGTTTAACTCTGGAAGTTGAGTGCACACATTGACAACCGTTCTGTTAGATAGCTGCGTTTTGGATTTAGAAGCAGATATTTCCCTGTGCTTACTGCTGTTTCTTCCATATGCCAGTAATGGGCTGAAAACGCCTGTTTTGGGACTCTGCAGAGAAAGTGTTTGCAGACTGCTGAATCCACACACGGGTTTAACTCTGGAAGTTGAGTGCACACATTGACAACCGTTCTGTTAGATAGCTGCGTTTTGCATTTAGAAGCAGATATTTCCCTGTGCTTACTGCTGTTTCTTCCATATGCCGGTAATGGGCTGAAAACGCCTGTTTTGGGACTCTGCAGAGAAAGGGTTTGCAGACTGCTGAATCCACACACGGGTTTAACTCTGGAAGTTGAGTGCACACATTGACAACCGTTCTGTTAGATAGCTGCGTTTTGGATTTAGAAGCAGATATTTCCCTGTGCTTACTGCTGTTTCTTCCATATGCCGGTAATGGGCTGAAAACGCCTGTTTTGGGACTCTGCAGAGAAAGGGTTTGCAGACTGCTGAATCCACACACGGGTTTAACTCTGGAAGTTGAGTGCACACATTGACAACCGTTCTGTTAGATAGCTGCGTTTTGGATTTAGAAGCAGATATCTCCCTGTGCTTACTGCTGTTTCTTCCATATGCCGGTAATGGGTTGAAAACGCCTGTTTTGGGACTCTGCAGAGAAAGTGTTTGCAGACTGCTGAATCCACACACGGGTTTAACTCTGGAAGTTGAGTGCACACATTGACAACCGTTCTGTTAGATAGCTGCGTTTTGGATTTAGAAGCAGATATTTCCCTGTGCTTACTGCTGTTTCTTCCATATGCCGGTAATGGGCTGAAAACGCGTGTTTTGGGACTCTGCACAGAAAGGGTTTGCAGACTGCTGAATCCACACACGGGTTTAACTCTGGAAGTTGAGTGCACACATTGACAACCGTTCTGTTAGATAGCTGCGTTTTGGATTTAGAAGCAGATATTTCCCTGTGCTTACTGCTGTTTCTTCCATATGCCGGTAATGGGCTGAAAACGCCTGTTTTGGGACTCTGCAAAGAAAGGGTTTGCAGACTGCTGAATCCACACACGGGTTTAACTCTGGAAGTTGAGTGCACACATTGACAACCGTTCTGTTAGACAACTGCGTTTTGGATTTAGAAGCAGATATTTCCCTGTGCTTACTGCTGTTTCTTCCATATGCCGGTAATGGGCTGAAAACGCCTGTTTTGGGACTCTGCAGAAAAAGTGTTTGCAGACTGCTGAATGCACACACGGGTTTAACTCTGGAAGTTGAGTGCACAGTGACAACCGTTCTGTTAGATAGCTGCGTTTTGGATTTAGAAGCAGATATTTCCGTGTGCTTACTGCTGTTTCTTCCATAAGCCAGTAATGGGCTGAAAACGCCTGTTTTGGGACTCTGCAGAGAAAGTGTTTGCAGACTGCTGAATCCACACACAGGTTTAACTCTGGAAGTTGAGTGCACACATTGACAACCGTTCTGTTAGAGAGCTGCGTTTTGGATTTAGAAGCAGATATTTCCCTGTGCTTACTGCTGTTTCTTCCATATGCCGGTAATGGGCTGAAAACGCCTGTTTTGCGACTCTGCACAGAAAGGGTTTGCAGACTGCTGAATCCACACACGGGTTTAACTCTGGAAGTTGAGTGCACACATTGACAACCGTTCTGTTAGATAGCTGCGTTTTGGATTTAGAAGCAGATATTTCCCTGTGCTTACTGCTGTTTCTTCCATATGCCGGTAATGGGCTGAAAACGCCTGTTTTGGGACTCTGCACAGAATGGGTTTGCAGACTGCTGAATCCACACACGGGTTTAACTCTGGAAGTTGAGTGCACACATTGACAACCGTTCTGTTAGATAGCTGCGTTTTGGATTTAGAAGCAGATATTTCCCTGTGCTTACTGCTGTTTCTTCCATATGCCGGTAATGGGCTGAAAACGCCTGTTTTGGGACTCTGCACAGAAAGTGTTTGCAGACTGCTGAATCCACACACGGGTTTAACTCTGGAAGTTGAGTGCACACATTGACAACCGTTCTGTTAGATAGCTGCGTTTTGGATTTAGAAGCAGATATTTCCCTGTGCTTACTGCTGTTTCTTCCATATGCCGGTAAAGGACTGAAAACGCCTGTTTTGGGACTCTGCAGAGAAAGTGTTTGCAGACTGCTGAATCCACACACGGGTTTAACTCTGGAAGTTGAGTGCACACATTGACAACCGTTCTGTTAGATAGCTGCGTTTTGGATTTAGAAGCAGATATTTCCCTGTGCTTACTGCTGTTTCTTCCATATGCCGGTAATGGGCTGAAAACGCCTGTTTTGGGACTCTGCAGAGAAAGTGTTTGCAGACTGCTGAATCCACACACGGGTTTAACTCTGGAAGTTGAGTGCACACATTGACAACCGTTCTGTTAGATAGCTGCGTTTTGGATTTAGAAGCAGATATTTCCCTGTGCTTACTGCTGTTTCTTCCATATGCCAGTAATGGGCTGAAAACGCCTGTTTTGGGACTCTGCAGAGAAAGTGTTTGCAGACTGCTGAATCCACACACGGGTTTAACTCTGGAAGTTGAGTGCACACATTGACAACCGTTCTGTTAGATAGCTGCGTTTTGCATTTAGAAGCAGATATTTCCCTGTGCTTACTGCTGTTTCTTCCATATGCCGGTAATGGGCTGAAAACGCCTGTTTTGGGACTCTGCAGAGAAAGGGTTTGCAGACTGCTGAATGCACACACGGGTTTAACTCTGGAAGTTGAGTGCACACATTGACAACCGTTCTGTTAGATAGCTGCGTTTTGGATTTACAAGCAGATATTTCCCTGTGCTTACTGCTGTTTCTTCCATATGCCGGTAATGGGCTGAAAACGCCTGTTTTGGGACTCTGCAGAGAAAGTGTTTGCAGACTACTGAATCCACACACGGGTTTAACTCTGGAAGTTGAGTGCACACATTGACAACCGTTCTGTTAGATAGCTGCGTTTTGGATTTAGAAGCAGATATCTCCCTGAGCTTACTGCTGTTTCTTCCATATGCCGGTAATGGGTTGAAAACGCCTCTTTTGGGACTCTGCAGAGAAAGTGTTTGCAGACTGCTGAATCCACACACGGGTTTAACTCTGGAAGTTGAGTGCACACATTGACAACCGTTCTGTTAGATAGCTGCGTTTTGGATTTAGAAGCAGATATTTCCCTGTGCTTACTGCTGTTTCTTCCATATGCCGGTAATGGGCTGAAAACGCCTGTTTTGGGACTCTGCAGAGAAAGTGTTTGCGGACTGCTGAATCCACACACGGGTTTAACTCTGGAAGTTGAGTGCACACATTGACAACCGTTCTGTTAGATAGCTGCGTTTTGGATTTAGAAGCAGATATTTCCCTGTGCTTACTGCTGTTTCTTCCATATGCCGGTAATGGGCAGAAAACGCCTGTTTTGGGACTCTGCAGAGAAAGTGTTTGCAGACTGCTGAATCCACACACGGGTTTAACTCTGGAAGTTGAGTGCACACATTGACAACCGTTCTGTTAGATAGCTGCGTTTTGCATTTAGAAGCAGATATTTCCCTGTGCTTACTGCTGTTTCTTCCATATGCCGGTAATGGGCTGAAAACGCCTGTTTTGGGACTCTGCAGAGAAAGGGTTTGCAGACTGCTGAATCCACACACGGGTTTAACTCTGGAAGTTGAGTGCACACATTGACAACCGTTCTGTTAGATAGCTGCGTTTTGGATTTAGAAGCAGATATTTCCCTGTGCTTACTGCTGTTTCTTCCATATGCCGGTAATGGGCTGAAAACGCCTGTTTTGGGACTCTGCAGAGAAAGGGTTTGCAGATGCTGAATCCACACACGGGTTTAACTCTGGAAGTTGAGTGCACACATTGACAACCGTTCTGTTAGATAGCTGCGTTTTGGATTTAGAAGCAGATATCTCCCTGAGCTTACTGCTGTTTCTTCCATATGCCGGTAATGGGTTGAAAACGCCTCTTTTGGGACTCTGCAGAGAAAGTGTTTGCAGACTGCTGAATCCACACACGGGTTTAACTCTGGAAGTTGAGTGCACACATTGACAACCGTTCTGTTAGATAGCTGCGTTTTGGATTTAGAAGCAGATATTTCCCTGTGCTTACTGCTGTTTCTTCCATATGCCGGTAATGGGCTGAAAACGCCTGTTTTGGGACTCTGCAGAGAAAGTGTTTGCAGACTGCTGAATCCACACACGGGTTTAACTCTGGAAGTTGAGTGCACACATTGACAACCGTTCTGTTAGATAGCTGCGTTTTGGATTTAGAAGCAGATATTTCCCTGTGCTTACTGCTGTTTCTTCCATATGCCGGTAATGGGCTGAAAACGCCTGTTTTGGGACTTTGCAGAGAAAGTGTTTGCAGACTGCTGAATCCACACACGGGTTTAACTCTGGAAGTTGAGTGCACACATTGACAACCGTTCTGTTAGATAGCTGCGTTTTGGATTTAGAAGCAGATATTTCCCTGTGCTTACTGCTGTTTCTTCCATATGCCGGTAATGGGCTGAAAACGCCTGTTTTGGGACTCTGCAGAGAAAGTGTTTGCAGACTGCTGAATCCACACACGGGTTTAACTCTGGAAGTTGAGTGCACACATTGACAACCGTTCTGTTAGATAGCTGCGTTTTGGATTTAGAAGCAGATATTTCCCTGGACTTACTGCTGTTTCTTCCATATGCTGGTAAAGGGCTGAAAACGCCTGTTTTGGGACTCTGCAGAGAAAGTGTTTGCAGACTGCTGAATCCACACACGGGTTTAACTCTGGAAGTTGAGTGCACACATTGACAACCGTTCTGTTAGATAGCTGCGTTTTGGATTTAGAAGCAGATATTTCCCTGTGCTTACTGCTGTTTCTTCCATATGACGGTAATGGGCTGAAAACGCCTGTTTTGGGACTCTGCACAGAAAGGGTTTGCAGACTGCTGAATCCACACACGGGTTTAACTCTGGAAGTTGAGTGCACACATTGACAACCGTTCTGTTAGATAGCTGCGTATTGGATTTAGAAGCAGATATTTCCCTGTGCTTACTGCTGTTTCTTCCATATGCCGGTAATGGGCTGAAAACGCCTGTTTTGGGACTCTGCAGAGAAAGTGTTTGCAGACTGCTGAATCCACACACGGGTTTACCTCTGGAAGTTGAGTGCACACATTGACAACCGTTCTGTTAGATAGCTGCGTTTTGGATTTAGAAGCAGATATTTCCCTGTGCTTACTGCTATTTCTTCCATATGCCGGTAATGGGCTGAAAACGCCTGTTTTGGGACTCTGCAGAGAAAGTGTTTGCGGACTGCTGAATCCACACACGGGTTTAACTCTGGAAGTTGAGTGCACACATTGACAACCGTTCTGTTAGATAGCTGCGTTTTGGATTTAGAAGCAGATATTTCCCTGTGCTTACTGCTGTTTCTTCCATATGCCGGTAATGGGCTGAAAACGCCTGTTTTGGGACTCTGCAGAGAAAGTGTTTGCAGACTGCTGAATCCACACACGGGTTTAACTCTGGAAGTTGAGTGCACACATTGACAACCGTTCTGTTAGATAGCTGCGTTTTGCATTTAGAAGCAGATATTTCCCTGTGCTTACTGCTGTTTCTTCCATATGCCGGTAATGGGCTGAAAACGCCTGTTTTGGGACTCTGCAGAGAAAGGGTTTGCAGACTGCTGAATCCACACACGGGTTTAACTCTGGAAGTTGAGTGCACACATTGACAACCGTTCTGTTAGATAGCTGCGTTTTGGATTTAGAAGCAGATATTTCCCTGTGCTTACTGCTGTTTCTTCCATATGCCGGTAATGGGCTGAAAACGCCTGTTTTGGGGCTCTGCAGAGAAAGTGTTTGCAGACTGCTGAATCCACACACGGGTTTAACTCTGGAAGTTGAGTGCACACATTGACAACCGTTCTGTTAGATAGCTGCGTTTTGGATTTAGAAGCAGATATCTCCCGGAGCTTACTGCTGTTTCTTCCATATGCCGGTAATGGGTTGAAAACGCCTCTTTTGGGACTCTGCAGAGAAAGTGTTTGCAGACTGCTGAATCCACACACGGGTTTAACTCTGGAAGTTGAGTGCACACATTGACAACCGTTCTGTTAGATAGCTGCGTTTTGGATTTAGAAGCAGATATTTCCCTGTGCTTACTGCTGTTTCTTCCATATGCCGGTAATGGGCTGAAAACGCCTGTTTTGGGACTCTGCAGAGAAAGTGTTTGCGGACTGCTGAATCCACACACGGGTTTAACTCTGGAAGTTGAGTGCACACATTGACAACCGTTCTGTTAGATAGCTGCGTTTTGGATTTAGAAGCAGATATTTCCCTGTGCTTACTGCTGTTTCTTCCATATGCCGGTAATGGGCTGAAAACGCCTGTTTTGGGACTCTGCAGAGAAAGTGTTTGCAGACTGCTGAATCCACACACGGGTTTAACTCTGGAAGTTGAGTGCACACATTGACAACCGTTCTGTTAGATAGCTGCGTTTTGGATTTAGAAGCAGATATCTCCCGGAGCTTACTGCTGTTTCTTCCATATGCCGGTAATGGGTTGAAAACGCCTCTTTTGGGACTCTGCAGAGAAAGTGTTTGCAGACTGCTGAATCCACACACGGGTTTAACTCTGGAAGTTGAGTGCACACATTGACAACCGTTCTGTTAGATAGCTGCGTTTTGGATTTAGAAGCAGATATTTCCCTGTGCTTACTGCTGTTTCTTCCATATGCCGGTAATGGGCTGAAAACGCCTGTTTTGGGACTCTGCAGAGAAAGTGTTTGCGGACTGCTGAATCCACACACGGGTTTAACTCTGGAAGTTGAGTGCACACATTGACAACCGTTCTGTTAGATAGCTGCGTTTTGGATTTAGAAGCAGATATTTCCCTGTGCTTACTGCTGTTTCTTCCATATGCCGGTAATGGGCTGAAAACGCCTGTTTTGGGACTCTGCAGAGAAAGTGTTTGCAGACTGCTGAATCCACACACGGGTTTAACTCTGGAAGTTGAGTGCACACATTGACAACCGTTCTGTTAGATAGCTGCGTTTTGCATTTAGAAGCAGATATTTCCCTGTGCTTACTGCTGTTTCTTCCATATGCCGGTAATGGGCTGAAAACGCCTGTTTTGGGACTCTGCAGAGAAAGGGTTTGCAGACTGCTGAATCCACACACGGGTTTAACTCTGGAAGTTGAGTGCACACATTGACAACCGTTCTGTTAGATAGCTGCGTTTTGGATTTAGAAGCAGATATTTCCCTGTGCTTACTGCTGTTTCTTCCATATGCCGGTAATGGGCTGAAAACGCCTGTTTTGGGACTCTGCAGAGAAAGGGTTTGCAGACTGCTGAATCCACACACGGGTTTAACTCTGGAAGTTGAGTGCACACATTGACAACCGTTCTGTTAGATAGCTGCGTTTTGGATTTAGAAGCAGATATCTCCCTGAGCTTACTGCTGTTTCTTCCATATGCCGGTAATGGGTTGAAAACGCCTGTTTTGGGACTCTGCAGAGAAAGTGTTTGCAGACTGCTGAATCCACACACGGGTTTAACTCTGGAAGTTGAGTGCACACATTGACAACCGTTCTGTTAGATAGCTGCGTTTTGGATTTAGAAGCAGATATTTCCCTGTGCTTACTGCTGTTTCTTCCATATGCCGGTAATGGGCTGAAAACGCGTGTTTTGGGACTCTGCACAGAAAGGGTTTGCAGACTGCTGAATCCACACACGGGTTTAACTCTGGAAGTTGAGTGGACACATTGACAACCGTTCTGTTAGATAGCTGCGTTTTGGATTTAGAAGCAGATATTTCCCTGTGCTTACTGCTGTTTCTTCCATATGCCGGTAATGGGCTGAAAACGCCTGTTTTGGGACTCTGCACAGAAAGGGTTTGCAGACTGCTGAATCCACACACGGGTTTAACTCTGGAAGTTGAGTGCACACATTGACAACCGTTCTGTTAGACAACTGCGTTTTGGATTTAGAAGCAGATATTTCCCTGTGCTTACTGCTGTTTCTTCCATATGCCGGTAATGGGCTGAAAACGCCTGTTTTGGGACTCTGCAGAGAAAGTGTTTGCAGACTGCTGAATGCACACACGGGTTTAACTCTGGAAGTTGAGTGCACAGTGACAACCGTTCTGTTAGATAGCTGCGTTTTGGATTTAGAAGCAGATATTTCCGTGTGCTTACTGCTGTTTCTTCCATAAGCCAGTAATGGGCTGAAAACGCCTGTTTTGGGACTCTGCAGAGAAAGTGTTTGCAGACTGCTGAATCCACACACAGGTTTAACTCTGGAAGTTGAGTGCACACATTGACAACCGTTCTGTTAGAGAGCTGCGTTTTGGATTTAGAAGCAGATATTTCCCTGTGCTTACTGCTGTTTCTTCCATATGCCGGTAATGGACTGAAAACGCCTGTTTTGCGACTCTGCACAGAAAGGGTTTGCAGACTGCTGAATCCACACACGGGTTTAACTCTGGAAGTTGAGTGCACACATTGACAACCGTTCTGTTAGATAGCTGCGTTTTGGATTTAGAAGCAGATATTTCCCTGTGCTTACTGCTGTTTCTTCCATATGCCGGTAATGGGCTGAAAACGCCTGTTTTGGGACTCTGCACAGAAAGGGTTTGCAGACTGCTGAATCCACACACGGGTTTAACTCTGGAAGTTGAGTGCACACATTGACAACCGTTCTGTTAGATAGCTGCGTTTTGGATTTAGAAGCAGATATTTCCCTGTGCTTACTGCTGTTTCTTCCATATGCCGGTAATGGGCTGAAAACGCCTGTTTTGGGACTCTGCACAGAAAGTGTTTGCAGACTGCTGAATCCACACACGGGTTTAACTCTGGAAGTTGAGTGCACACATTGACAACCGTTCTGTTAGATAGCTGCGTTTTGGATTTAGAAGCAGATATTTCCCTGTGCTTACTGCTGTTTCTTCCATATGCCGGTAAAGGACTGAAAACGCCTGTTTTGGGACTCTGCAGAGAAAGTGTTTGCAGACTGCTGAATCCACACACGGGTTTAACTCTGGAAGTTGAGTGCACACATTGACAACCGTTCTGTTAGATAGCTGCGTTTTGGATTTAGAAGCAGATATTTCCCTGTGCTTACTGCTGTTTCTTCCATGTGCCGGTAATGGGCTGAAAACGCCTGTTTTGGGACTCTGCAGAGAAAGTGTTTGCAGACTGCTGAATCCACACACGGGTTTAACTCTGGAAGTTGAGTGCACACATTGACAACCGTTCTGTTAGATAGCTGCGTTTTGGATTTAGAAGCAGATATTTCCCTGTGCTTACTGCTGTTTCTTCCATATGCCAGTAATGGGCTGAAAACGCCTGTTTTGGGACTCTGCAGAGAAAGTGTTTGCAGACTGCTGAATCCACACACGGGTTTAACTCTGGAAGTTGAGTGCACACATTGACAACCGTTCTGTTAGATAGCTGCGTTTTGGATTTAGAAGCAGATATTTCCCTGTGCTTACTGCTGTTTCTTCCATATGCCGGTAATGGGCTGAAAACGCCTGTTTTGGGACTCTGCAGAGAAAGTGTTTGCAGACTGCTGAATCCACACACGGGTTTAACTCTGGAAGTTGAGTGCACACATTGACAACCGTTCTGTTAGATAGCTGCGTTTTGGATTTAGAAGCAGATATTTCCCTGTGCTTACTGCTGTTTCTTCCATATGCCGGTAATGGGCTGAAAACGCCTGTTTTGGGACTCTGCACAGAAAGGGTTTGCAGACTGCTGAATCCACACACCGGTTTGACTCTGGAAATTGAGTGAACACATTGACAACCGTTCTGTTAGATAGCTGCGTTTTGGATTTAGAAGCAGATATTTCCCTGTGCTTACTGCTGTTTCTTACATATGCCGGTAATGGGTTGAAAACGCCTGTTTTGGGACTCTGCAGAGAAAGTGTTTCCAGACTGCTGAATCCACTCACGGGTTTAACTCTGGATGTTGAGTGCACACATTGACAACCGTTCTGTTAGATAGCTGCGTTTTGGATTTAGAAGCAGATATTTCCCTGTGCTTACTGCTGTTTCTTCCATATGCCGGTAATGGGCTGAAAACGCCTGTTTTGGGACTCTGCACAGAAAGGGTTTGCAGACTGCTGAATCCACACACGGGTTTAACTCTGGAAGTTGAGTGCACACATTGACAACCGTTCTGTTAGATAGCTGCGTTTTGGATTTAGAAGCAGATATTTCCCTGTGCTAACTGCTGTTTCTTCCATATGCCGGTAATTTGCTGAAAACGCCTGTTTTGGGACTCTGCACAGAAAGGGTTTGCAGACTGCTGAATCCACACACCGGTTTAACTCTGGAAGTTGAGTGAACACATTGACAACCGTTCTGTTAGATAGCTGCGTTTTGGATTTAGAAGCAGATATTTCCCTGTGCTTACTGCTGTTTCTTCCATATGCCGGTAATGGGCTGAAAACGCCTGTTTTGGGACTCTGCAGAGAAAGTGTTTGCAGACTGCTGAATCCACACACGGGTTTAACTATGGAAGTTGAGAGCACACATTGACAACCGTTCTGTTAGATAGCTGCGTTTTGGATTTAGAAGCAGATATTTCCCTGTGCTTACTGCTGTTTCTTCCATATGCCGGTAATGGGCTGAAAACGCTTGTTTTGGGACTCTGCACAGAAAGGGTTTGCAGACTGCTGAATCCACACACGGGTTTAACTCTGGAAGTTGAGTGCACACATTGACAACCGTTCTGTTAGATAGCTGCGTTTTGGATTTAGAAGCAGATATTTCCCTGTGCTTACTGCTGTTTCTTCCATATGCCGGTAATGGGCTGAAAACGCCTGTTTTGGGACTCTGCACAGAAAGGGTTTGAAGACTGCTGAATCCACACACGGGTTTAACTCTGGAAGTTGAGTGCACACATTGACAACCGTTCTGTTAGATAGCTGCGTTTTGGATTTAGAAGCAGATATTTCCCTGTGCTTACTGCTGTTTCTTCCATATGCCGGTAATGGGCTGAAAACGCCTGTTTTGGGACTCTGCAGAGAAAGTGTTTGCAGACTGCTGAATCCACACACGGGTTTAACTCTGGAAGTTGAGTGCACACATTGACAACCGTTCTGTTAGATAGCTGCGTTTTGGATTTAGAAGCAGATATTTCCCTGTGCTTACTGCTGTTTCTTCCATATGCCGGTAATGGGCTGAAAACGCCTGTTTTGGGACTCTGCAGAGAAAGTTTTTGCAGACTGCTGAATCCACACACGGGTTTAACTCTGGAAGTTGAGTGCACACATTGACAACCGTTCTGTTAGATAGCTGCGTTTTGGATTTAGAAGCAGATATTTCCCTGTGCTCACTGCTGTTTCTTCCATATGCCGGTAATGGGCTGAAAACGCTTGTTTTGGGACTCTGCACAGAAAGGGTTTGCAGACTGCTGAATCCACACACGGGTTTAACTCTGGAAGTTGAGTGCACACATTGACAACCGTTCTGTTAGATAGCTGCGTTTTGGATTTAGAAGCACATATTTCCCTGTACTTACTGCTGTTTCTTCCATATGCCGGTAATGGGCTGAAAACGCCTGTTTTGGGACTCTGCACAGAAAGGGTTTGCAGACTGCTGAATCCTCACACGGGTTTAACTCTGGAAGTTGAGTGCACACATTGACAACCGTTCTGTTAGATAGCTGCGTTTTGCATTTAGAAGCAGATATTTCCCTGTGCTTACTGCTGTTTCTTCCATATGCCGGTAATGGGCTGAAAACGCCTGATTTGGGACTCTGCAGAGAAAGTGTTTGCAGACTGCTGAATCCACACACGGGTTTAACTCTGGAAGTTGAGTGCACACATTGACAACCGTTCTGTTAGATAGCTGCGTTTTGGATTTAGAAGCAGATATTTCCCTGTGCTTACTGCTGTTTCTTCCATATGCCGGTAAAGGACTGAAAACGCCTGTTTTGGGACTCTGCAGAGAAAGTGTTTGCAGACTGCTGAATCCACACACGGGTTTAACTCTGGAAGTTGAGTGCACACATTGACAACCGTTCTGTTAGATAGCTGCGTTTTGGATTTAGAAGCAGATATTTCCCTGTGCTTACTGCTGTTTCTTCCATATGCCGGTAATGGGCTGAAAACGCCTGTTTTGGGACTCTGCAGAGAAAGGGTTTGCAGACTGCTGAATCCACACACTGGTTTAACTCTGGAAGTTGAGTGCAAACATTGACAACCGTTCTGTTAGATAGCTGCGTTTTGGATTTAGAAGCAGATATTTCCCTGTGCTTACTGCTGTTTCTTCCATATGCCAGTAATGGGCTGAAAACGCCTGTTTTGGGACTCTGCAGAGAAAGTGTTTGCAGACTGCTGAATCCACACACGGGTTTAACTCTGGAAGTTGAGTGCACACATTGACAACCGTTCTGTTAGATAGCTGCGTTTTGGATTTAGAAGCAGATATTTCCCTGTGCTTACTGCTGTTTCTTCCATATGCCGGTAATGGGCTGAAAACGCCTGTTTTGGTACTCTGCACAGAAAGGGTTTGCGAACTGCTGAATCCACACACGGGTTTAACTCTGGAAGTTGAGTGCACACATTGACAACCGTTCTGTTAGATAGCTGCGTTTTGGATTTAGAAGCAGATATTTCCCTGTGCTTACTGCTGTTTCTTCCATATGCCGGTAATGGGTTGAAAACGCCTGTTTTGGGACTCTGCAGAGAAAGTGTTTGCAGACTGCTGAATCCACACACGGGTTTAACTCTGGAAGTTGAGTGCACACATTGACAACCGTTCTGTTAGATAGCTGCGTTTTGGATTTAGAAGCAGATATTTCCCTGTGCTTACTGCTGTTTCTTCCATATGCCGGTAATGGGCTGAAAACGCCTGTTTTGGGACTCTGCACAGAAAGGGTTTGCAGACTGCTGAATCCACACACCGGTTTGACTCTGGAAATTGAGTGAACACATTGACAACCGTTCTGTTAGATAGCTGCGTTTTGGATTTAGAAGCAGATATTTCCCTGTGCTTACTGCTGTTTCTTCCATATGCCGGTAATGAGCTGAAAACGCCTGTTTTGGGACTCTGCAGAGAAAGTGTTTCCAGACTGCTGAATCCACTCACGGGTTTAACTCTGGATGTTGAGTGCACACATTGAAAACCGTTCTGTTAGATAGCTGCGTTTTGGATTTAGAAGCAGATATTTCCCTGTGCTTACTGCTGTTTCTTCCATATGCCGGTAATGGGCTGAAAACGCCTGTTTTGGGACTCTGCACAGAAAGGGTTTGCAGACTGCTGAATCCACACACGGGTTTAACTCTGGAAGTTGAGTGCACACATTGACAACCGTTCTGTTAGATAGCTGCGTTTTGGATTTAGAAGCAGATATTTCCCTGTGCTTACTGCTGTTTCTTCCATATGCCGGTAATGGGCTGAAAACGCCTGTTTTGGGACTCTGCAGAGAAAGTGTTTGCAGACTGCTGAATCCACACACGGGTTTAACTCTGGAAGTTGAGTGCACACATTGACAACCGTTCTGTTAGATAGCTGCGTTTTGGATTTAGAAGCAGATATTTCCCTGTGCTTACTGCTGTTTCTTCCATATGCCGGTAATGGGCTGAAAACGCCTGTTTTGGGACTCTGCAGAGAAAGTGTTTGCAGACTGCTGAATCCACACACGGGTTTAACTCTGGAAGTTGAGTGCACACATTGACAACCGTTCTGTTAGATAGCTGCGTTTTGGATTTAGAAGCAGATATTTCCCTGTGCTTACTGCTGTTTCTTCCATATGCCGGTAATGGGCTGAAAACGCCTGTTTTGGGACTCTGCACAGAAAGTGTTTGCAGACTGCTGAATCCACACACGGGTTTAACTCTGGAAGTTGAGTGCACACATTGACAACCGTTCTGTTAGATAGCTGCGTTTTGGATTTAGAAGCAGATATTTCCCTGTGCTTACTGCTGTTTCTTCCATATGCCGGTAATGGGCTGAAAACGCCTGTTTTGGGACTCTGCACAGAAAGTGTTTGCAGACTGCTGAATCCACACACGGGTTTAACTCTGGAAGTTGAGTGCACACATTGACAACCGTTCTGTTAGATAGCTGCGTTTTGGATTTAGAAGCAGATATTTCCCTGTGCTTACTGCTGTTTCTTCCATATGCCGGTAATGGGCTGAAAACGCCTGTTTTGGGACTCTGCACAGAAAGGGTTTGAAGACTGCTGAATCCACACACGGGTTTAACTCTGGAAGTTGAGTGCACACATTGACAACCGTTCTGTTAGATAGCTGCGTTTTGGATTTAGAAGCAGATATTTCCCTGTGCTTACTGCTGTTTCTTCCATATGCCGGTAATGGGCTGAAAACGCCTGTTTTGGGACTCTGCAGAGAAAGTGTTTGCAGACTGCTGAATCCACACACGGGTTTAACTCTGGAAGTTGAGTGCACACATTGACAACCGTTCTGTTAGATAGCTGCGTTTTGGATTTAGAAGCAGATATTTCCCTGTGCTTACTGCTGTTTCTTCAATATGCCGGTAATGGGCTGAAAACGCCTGTTTTGGGACTCTGCAGAGAAAGTTTTTGCAGACTGCTGAATCCACACACGGGTTTAACTCTGGAAGTTGAGTGCACACATTGACAACCGTTCTGTTAGATAGCTGCGTTTTGGATTTAGAAGCAGATATTTCCCTGTGCTCACTGCTGTTTCTTCCATATGCCGGTAATGGGCTGAAAACGCTTGTTTTGGGACTCTGCACAGAAAGGGTTTGCAGACTGCTGAATCCACACACGGGTTTAACTCTGGAAGTTGAGTGAACACATTGACAACCGTTCTGTTAGATAGCTGCGTTTTGGATTTAGAAGCACATATTTCCCTGTGCTTACTGCTGTTTCTTCCATATGCCGGTAATGGGCTGAAAACGCCTGTTTTGGGACTCTGCACAGAAAGGGTTTGCAGACTGCTGAATCCACACACGGGTTTAACTCTGGAAGTTGAGTGCACACATTGACAACCGTTCTGTTAGATAGCTGCGTTTTGCATTTAGAAGCAGATATTTCCCTGTGCTTACTGCTGTTTCTTCCGTATGCCGGTAATGGGCTGAAAACGCCTGATTTGGGACTCTGCAGAGAAAGTGTTTGCAGACTGCTGAATCCACACACGGGTTTAACTCTGGAAGTTGAGTGCACACATTGACAACCGTTCTGTTAGATAGCTGCGTTTTGGATTTAGAAGCAGATATTTCCCTGTGCTTACTGCTGTTTCTTCCATATGCCGGTAAAGGACTGAAAACGCCTGTTTTGGGACTCTGCAGAGAAAGTGTTTGCAGACTGCTGAATCCACACACGGGTTTAACTCTGGAAGTTGAGTGCACACATTGACAACCGTTCTGTTAGATAGCTGCGTTTTGGATTTAGAAGCAGATATTTCCCTGTGCTTACTGCTGTTTCTTCCATATGCCGGTAATGGGCTGAAAACGCCTGTTTTGGGACTCTGCAGAGAAAGGGTTTGCAGACTGCTGAATCCACACACTGGTTTAACTCTGGAAGTTGAGTGCAAACATTGACAACCGTTCTGTTAGATAGCTGCGTTTTGGATTTAGAAGCAGATATTTCCCTGTGCTTACTGCTGTTTCTTCCATATGCCAGTAATGGGCTGAAAACGCCTGTTTTGGGACTCTGCAGAGAAAGTGTTTGCAGACTGCTGAATCCACACACGGGTTTAACTCTGGAAGTTGAGTGCACACATTGACAACCGTTCTGTTAGATAGCTGCGTTTTGGATTTAGAAGCAGATATTTCCCTGTGCTTACTGCTGTTTCTTCCATATGCCGGTAATGGGCTGAAAACGCCTGTTTTGGTACTCTGCACAGAAAGGGTTTGCGAACTGCTGAATCCACACACGGGTTTAACTCTGGAAGTTGAGTGCACACATTGACAACCGTTCTGTTAGATAGCTGCGTTTTGGATTTAGAAGCAGATATTTCCCTGTGCTTACTGCTGTTTCTTCCATATGCCGGTAATGGGTTGAAAACGCCTGTTTTGGGACTCTGCAGAGAAAGTGTTTGCAGACTGCTGAATCCACACACGGGTTTAACTCTGGAAGTTGAGTGCACACATTGACAACCGTTCTGTTAGATAGCTGCGTTTTGGATTTAGAAGCAGATATTTCCCTGTGCTTACTGCTGTTTCTTCCATATGCCGGTAATGGGCTGAAAACGCCTGTTTTGGGACTCTGCACAGAAAGGGTTTGCAGACTGCTGAATCCACACACCGGTTTGACTCTGCAAATTGAGTGAACACATTGACAACCGTTCTGTTAGATAGCTGCGTTTTGGATTTAGAAGCAGATATTTCCCTGTGCTTACTGCTGTTTCTTCCATATGCCGGTAATGAGCTGAAAACGCCTGTTTTGGGACTCTGCAGAGAAAGTGTTTCCAGACTGCTGAATCCACTCACGGGTTTAACTCTGGATGTTGAGTGCACACATTGAAAACCGTTCTGTTAGATAGCTGCGTTTTGGATTTAGAAGCAGATATTTCCCTGTGCTTACTGCTGTTTCTTCCATATGCCGGTAATGGGCTGAAAACGCCTGTTTTGGGACTCTGCACAGAAAGGGTTTGCAGACTGCTGAATCCACACACGGGTTTAACTCTGGAAGTTGAGTGCACACATTGACAACCGTTCTGTTAGATAGCTGCGTTTTGGATTTAGAAGCAGATATTTCCCTGTGCTTACTGCTGTTTCTTCCATATGCCGGTAATGGGCTGAAAACGCCTGTTTTGGGACTCTGCAGAGAAAGTGTTTGCAGACTGCTGAATCCACACACGGGTTTCACTCTGGAAGTTGAGTGCACACATTGACAACCGTTCTGTTAGATAGCTGCGTTTTGGATTTAGAAGCAGATATTTCCCTGTGCTTACTGCTGTTTCTTCCATATGCCGGTAATGGGCTGAAAACGCCTGTTTTGGGACTCTGCAGAGAAAGTGTTTGCAGACTGCTGAATCCACACACGGGTTTAACTCTGGAAGTTGAGTGCACACATTCACAACCGTTCTGTTAGATAGCTGCGTTTTGGATTTAGAAGCAGATATTTCCCTGTGCTTACTGCTGTTTCTTCCATATGCCGGTAATGGGCTGAAAACGCCTGTTTTGGGACTCTGCACAGAAAGTGTTTGCAGACTGCTGAATCCACACACGGGTTTAACTCTGGAAGTTGAGTGCACACATTGACAACCGTTCTGTTAGATAGCTGCGTTTTGGATTTAGAAGCAGATATTTCCCTGTGCTTACTGCTGTTTCTTCCATATGCCGGTAATGGGCTGAAAACGCCTGTTTTGGGACTCTGCACAGAAAGTGTTTGCAGACTGCTGAATCCACACACGGGTTTAACTCTGGAAGTTGAGTGCACACATTGACAACCGTTCTGTTAGATAGCTGCGTTTTGGATTTAGAAGCAGATATTTCCCTGTGCTTACTGCTGTTTCTTCCATATGCCGGTAAAGGACTGAAAACGCCTGTTTTGGGACTCTGCAGAGAAAGTGTTTGCAGACTGCTGAATCCACACACGGGTTTAACTCTGGAAGTTGAGTGCACACATTGACAACCGTTCTGTTAGATAGCTGCGTTTTGGATTTAGAAGCAGATATTTCCCTGTGCTTACTGCTGTTTCTTCCATATGCCGGTAATGAGCTGAAAACGCCTGTTTTGGGACTCTGCAGAGAATGTGTTTGCAGACTGCTGAATCCACACACTGGTTTAACTCTGGAAGTTGAGTGCACACATTGACAACCGTTCTGTTAGATAGCTGCGTTTTGGATTTAGAAGCAGATATTTCCCTGTGCTTACTGCTGTTTCTTCCATATGCCGGTAATGGGCTGAAAACGCCTGTTTTGGGACTCTGCACAGAAAGGGTTTGCAGACTGCTGAATCCACACACGGGTTTAACTCTGGAAGTTGAGTGCACACATTGACAACCGTTCTGTTAGATAGCTGCGTTTTGGATTTAGAAGCAGATATTTCCCTGTGCTTACTGCTGTTTCTTCCATATGCCGGTAATGGGCTGAAAACGCCTGTTTTGGGACTCTGCAGAGAAAGTGTTTGCAGACTGCTGAATCCACACACGGGTTTAACTCTGGAAGTTGAGTGCACACATTGACAACCGTTCTGTTAGATAGCTGCGTTTTGGATTTAGAAGCAGATATTTCCCTGTGCTTACTGCTGTTTCTTCCATATGCCGGTAATGGGCTGAAAACGCCTGTTTTGGGACTCTGCACAGAAAGGGTTTGCAGACTGCTGAATCCACACACGGGTTTAACTCTGGAAGTTGAGTGCACACATTGACAACCGTTCTGTTAGATAGCTGCGTTTTGGATTTAGAAGCAGATATTTCCCTGTGCTTACTGCTGTTTCTTCAATATGCCGGTAATGGGCTGAAAACGCCTGTTTTGGGACTCTGCAGAGAAAGTTTTTGCAGACTGCTGAATCCACACACGGGTTTAACTCTGGAAGTTGAGTGCACACATTGACAACCGTTCTGTTAGATAGCTGCGTTTTGGATTTAGAAGCAGATATTTCCCTGTGCTCACTGCTGTTTCTTCCATATGCCGGTAATGGGCTGAAAACGCTTGTTTTGGGACTCTGCACAGAAAGGGTTTGCAGACTGCTGAATCCACACACGGGTTTAACTCTGGAAGTTGAGTGCACACATTGACAACCGTTCTGTTAGATAGCTGCGTTTTGGATTTAGAAGCACATATTTCCCTGTGCTTACTGCTGTTTCTTCCATATGCCGGTAATGGGCTGAAAACGCCTGTTTTGGGACTCTGCACAGAAAGGGTTTGCAGACTGCTGAATCCACACACGGGTTTAACTCTGGAAGTTGAGTGCACACATTGACAACCGTTCTGTTAGATAGCTGCGTTTTGCATTTAGAAGCAGATATTTCCCTGTGCTTACTGCTGTTTCTTCCATATGCCGGTAATGGGCTGAAAACGCCTGATTTGGGACTCTGCAGAGAAAGTGTTTGCAGACTGCTGAATCCACACACGGGTTTAACTCTGGAAGTTGAGTGCACACATTGACAACCGTTCTGTTAGATAGCTGCGTTTTGGATTTAGAAGCAGATATTTCCCTGTGCTTACTGCTGTTTCTTCCATATGCCGGTAAAGGACTGAAAACGCCTGTTTTGGGACTCTGCAGAGAAAGGGTTTGCAGACTGCTGAATCCACACACGGGTTTAACTCTGGAAGTTGAGTGCACACATTGACAACCGTTCTGTTAGATAGCTGCGTTTTGGATTTAGAAGCAGATATTTCCCTGTGCTTACTGCTGTTTCTTCCATATGCCAGTAATGGGCTGAAAACGCCTGTTTTGGGACTCTGCAGAGAAAGTGTTTGCAGACTGCTGAATCCACACACGGGTTTAACTCTGGAAGTTGAGTGCACACATTGACAACCGTTCTGTTAGATAGCTGCGTTTTGGATTTAGAAGCAGATATTTCCCTGTGCTTACTGCTGTTTCTTCCATATGCCGGTAATGGGCTGAAAACGCCTGTTTTGGTACTCTGCACAGAAAGGGTTTGCGAACTGCTGAATCCACACACGGGTTTAACTCTGGAAGTTGAGTGCACACATTGACAACCGTTCTGTTAGATAGCTGCGTTTTGGATTTAGAAGCAGATATTTCCCTGTGCTTACTGCTGTTTCTTCCATATGCCGGTAATGGGTTGAAAACGCCTGTTTTGGGACTCTGCAGAGAAAGTGTTTGCAGACTGCTGAATCCACACACGGGTTTAACTCTGGAAGTTGAGTGCACACATTGACAACCGTTCTGTTAGATAGCTGCGTTTTGGATTTAGAAGCAGATATTTCCCTGTGCTTACTGCTGTTTCTTCCATATGCCGGTAATGGGCTGAAAACGCCTGTTTTGGGACTCTGCACAGAAAGGGTTTGCAGACTGCTGAATCCACACACCGGTTTGACTCTGGAAATTGAGTGAACACATTGACAACCGTTCTGTTAGATAGCTGCGTTTTGGATTTAGAAGCAGATATTTCCCTGTGCTTACTGCTGTTTCTTCCATATGCCGGTAATGAGCTGAAAACGCCTGTTTTGGGACTCTGCAGAGAAAGTGTTTCCAGACTGCTGAATCCACTCACGGGTTTAACTCTGGATGTTGAGTGCACACATTGAAAACCGTTCTGTTAGATAGCTGCGTTTTGGATTTAGAAGCAGATATTTCCCTGTGCTTACTGCTGTTTCTTCCATATGCCGGTAATGGGCTGAAAACGCCTGTTTTGGGACTCTGCACAGAAAGGGTTTGCAGACTGCTGAATCCACACACGGGTTTAACTCTGGAAGTTGAGTGCACACATTGACAACCGTTCTGTTAGATAGCTGCGTTTTGGATTTAGAAGCAGATATTTCCCTGTGCTTACTGCTGTTTCTTCCATATGCCGGTAATGGGCTGAAAACGCCTGTTTTGGGACTCTGCAGAGAAAGTGTTTGCAGACTGCTGAATCCACACACGGGTTTCACTCTGGAAGTTGAGTGCACACATTGACAACCGTTCTGTTAGATAGCTGCGTTTTGGATTTAGAAGCAGATATTTCCCTGTGCTTACTGCTGTTTCTTCCATATGCCGGTAATGGGCTGAAAACGCCTGTTTTGGGACTCTGCAGAGAAAGTGTTTGCAGACTGCTGAATCCACACACGGGTTTAACTCTGGAAGTTGAGTGCACACATTGACAACCGTTCTGTTAGATAGCTGCGTTTTGGATTTAGAAGCAGATATTTCCCTGTGCTTACTGCTGTTTCTTCCATATGCCGGTAATGGGCTGAAAACGCCTGTTTTGGGACTCTGCACAGAAAGTGTTTGCAGACTGCTGAATCCACACACGGGTTTAACTCTGGAAGTTGAGTGCACACATTGACAACCGTTCTGTTAGATAGCTGCGTTTTGGATTTAGAAGCAGATATTTCCCTGTGCTTACTGCTGTTTCTTCCATATGCCGGTAATGGGCTGAAAACGCCTGTTTTGGGACTCTGCACAGAAAGTGTTTGCAGACTGCTGAATCCACACACGGGTTTAACTCTGGAAGTTGAGTGCACACATTGACAACCGTTCTGTTAGATAGCTGCGTTTTGGATTTAGAAGCAGATATTTCCCTGTGCTTACTGCTGTTTCTTCCATATGCCGGTAAAGGACTGAAAACGCCTGTTTTGGGAATCTGCAGAGAAAGTGTTTGCAGACTGCTGAATCCACACACGGGTTTAACTCTGGAAGTTGAGTGCACACATTGACAACCGTTCTGTTAGATAGCTGCGTTTTGGATTTAGAAGCAGATATTTCCCTGTGCTTACTGCTGTTTCTTCCATATGCCGGTAATGGGCTGAAAACGCCTGTTTTGGGACTCTGCACAGAAAGGGTTTGCAGACTGCTGAATCCACACACGGGTTTAACTCTGGAAGTTGAGTGCACACATTGACAACCGTTCTGTTAGATAGCTGCGTTTTGGATTTAGAAGCAGATATTTCCCTGTGCTTACTGCTGTTTCTTCCATATGCCGGTAATGGGCTGAAAACGCCTGTTTTGGGACTCTGCAGAGAAAGTGTTTGCAGACTGCTGAATCCACACACGGGTTTAACTCTGGAAGTTGAGTGCACACATTGACAACCGTTCTGTTAGATAGCTGCGTTTTGGATTTAGAAGCAGATATTTCCCTGTGCTTACTGCTGTTTCTTCCATATGCCGGTAATGGGCTGAAAACGCCTGTTTTGGGACTCTGCAGAGAAAGGGTTTGCAGACTGCTGAATCCACACACGGGTTTAACTCTGGAAGTTGAGTGCACACATTGACAACCGTTCTGTTAGATAGCTGCGTTTTGGATTTAGAAGCAGATATTTCCCTGTGCTTACTGCTGTTTCTTCCATATGCCGGTAATGGGCTGAAAACACCTGTTTTGGGACTCTGCACAGAAAGGGTTTGCAGACTGCTGAATCCACACACGGGTTTAACTCTGGAAGTTGAGTGCACACATTGACAACCGTTCTGTTAGATAGCTGCGTTTTGGATTTAGAAGCAGATATTTCCCTGTGCTTACTGCTGTTTCTTCCATATGCCGGTAATGGGCTGAAAACGCCTGTTTTGGGACTTTGCAGAGAAAGTGTTTGCAGACTGCTGAATCCACACACGGGTTTAACTCTGGAAGTTGAGTGCACACATTGACAACCGTTCTGTTAGATAGCTGCGTTTTGGATTTAGAAGCAGATATTTCCCTGTGCTTACTGCTGTTTCTTCCCTATGCCGGTAATGGGCTGAAAACGCCTGTTTTGGGACTCTGCAGAGAAAGTGTTTGCAGACTGCTGAATCCACACACGGGTTTAACTCTGGAAGTTGAGTGCACACATTGACAACCGTTCTGTTAGATAGCTGCCTTTTGGATTTAGAAGCAGATATTTCCCTGTGCTTACTGCTGTTTCTTCCATATGCCGGTAATGGGCTGAAAACGTCTGTTTTGGGACTCTGCACAGAAAGGGTTTGCAGACTGCTGAATCCACACACGGCTTTAACTCTGGAAATGGAGTGCACACATTGACAACCGTTCTGTTAGATAGCTGCGTTTTGGATTTACAAGGAGATATTTCCCTGTGCTTACTGCTGTTTCTTCCATATGCCGGTAATGGGCTGAAAACGTCTGTTTTGGGACTCTGCAGAGAAAGTGTTTGCAGACTGCTGAATCCACACACGGGTTTAACTCTGGAAGTTGAGTGCACACATTGACAACCGTTCTGTTATATAGCTGCGTTTTGGATTTAGAAGCAGATATTTCCCTGGGCTTACTGCTGTTTCTTCCATATGCTGGTAAAGGGCTGAAAACGCCTGTTTTGGGACTCTGCAGAGAAAGTGTTTGCAGACTGCTGAATCCACACACGGGTTTAACTCTGGAAGTTGAGTGCACACATTGACAACCGTTCTGTTAGATAGCTGCGTTTTGGATTTAGAAGCAGATATTTCCCTGTGCTTACTGCTGTTTCTTCCATATGCCGGTAATGGGCTGAAAACGCCTGTTTTGGGACTCTGCACAGAAAGGGTTTGCAGACTGCTGAATCCACACACGGGTTTAACTCTGGAAGTTGAGTGCACACATTGACAACCGTTCTGTTAGATAGCTGCGTATTGGATTTAGAAGCAGATATTTCCCTGTGCTTACTGCTGTTTCTTCCATATGCCGGTAATGGGCTGAAAACGCCTGTTTTGGGACTCTGCAGAGAAAGTGTTTGCAGACTGCTGAATCGACACACGGGTTTAACTCTGGAAGTTGAGTGGACACATTGACAACCGTTCTGTTAGATAGCTGCGTTTTGGATTTAGAAGCAGATATTTCCCTGTGCTTACTGCTATTTCTTCCATATGCCGGTAATGGGCTGAAAACGCCTGTTTTGGGACTCTGCAGAGAAAGTGTTTGCGGACTGCTGAATCCACACACGGGTTTAACTCTGGAAGTTGAGTGCACACATTGACAACCGTTCTGTTAGATAGCTGCGTTTTGGATTTAGAAGCAGATATTTCCCTGTGCTTACTGCTGTTTCTTCCATATGCCGGTAATGGGCTGAAAACGCCTGTTTTGGGACTCTGCAGAGAATGTGTTTGCAGACTGCTGAATCCACACACTGGTTTAACTCTGGAAGTTGAGTGCACACATTGACAACCGTTCTGTTAGATAGCTGCGTTTTGGATTTAGAAGCAGATATTTCCCTGTGCTTACTGCTGTTTCTTCCATATGCCGGTAATGGGCTGAAAACGCCTGTTTTGGGACTCTGCAGAGAAAGTGTTTGCAGACTGCTGAATCCACACACGGGTTTAACTCTGGAAGTTGAGTGCACACATTGACAACCGTTCTGTTAGATAGCTGCGTTTTGGATTTAGAAGCAGATATTTCCCTGTGCTTACTGCTGTTTCTTCCATATGCCGGTAATGGGCTGAAAACGCCTGTTTTGGGACTCTGCAGAGAAAGTGTTTGCAGACTGCTGAATCCACACACGGGTTTAACTCTGGAAGTTGAGTGCACACATTGACAACCGTTCTGTTAGATAGCTGCGTTTTGGATTTAGAAGCAGATATTTCCCTGTGCTTACTGCTGTTTCTTCCATATGCCGGTAATGGGCTGAAAACGCCTGTTTTGGGACTCTGCACAGAAAGGGTTTGCAGACTGCTGAATCCACACACGGGTTTAACTCTGGAAGTTGAGTGCACACATTGACAACCGTTCTGTTAGATAGCTGCGTTTTGGATTTAGAAGCAGATATTTCCCTGTGCTTACTGCTGTTTCTTCCATATGCCGGTAATGGGCTGAAAACGCCTGTTTTGGGACTCTGCAGAGAAAGTGTTTGCAGACTGCTGAATCCACACACGGGTTTAACTTTGGAAGTTGAGTGCACACATTGACAACCGTTCTGTTAGATAGCTGCGTTTTGGATTTAGAAGCAGATATTTCCCTGTGCTTACTGCTGTTTCTTCCATATGCCGGTAATGGGCTGAAAACGCCTGTTTTGGGACTCTGCACAGAAAGGGTTTGCAGACTGCTGAATCCACACACGGGTTTAACTCTGGAAGTTGAGTGCACACATTGACAACCGTTCTGTTAGATAGCTGCGTTTTGGATTTAGAAGCAGATATTTCCCTGTGCTTACTGCTGTTTCTTCCATATGCCGGTAATGGGCTGAAAATGCCTGTTTTGGGACTCTGCAGAGAAAGTGTTTGCAGACTGCTGAATCCACACACGGGTTTAACTCTGGAAGTTGAGTGCACACATTGACAACCGTTCTGTTAGATAGCTGCGTTTTGGATTTAGAAGCAGATATTTCCCTGTGCTTACTGCTGTTTCTTCCATATGCCGGTAATGGGCTGAAAACGCCTGTTTTGGGACTCTGCACAGAAAGGGTTTGCAGACTGCTGAATCCACACACGGGTTTAACTCTGGAAGTTGAGTGCACACATTGACAACCGTTCTGTTAGATAGCTGCGTTTTGGATTTAGAAGCAGATATTTCCCTGTGCTTACTGCTGTTTCTTCCATATGCCGGTAATGGGCTGAAAACGCCTGTTTTGGGACTCTGCAGAGAAAGTGTTTGCAGACTGCTGAATCCACACACGGGTTTAACTCTGGAAGTTGAGTGCACACACTGACAACCGTTCTGTTAGATAGCTGCGTTTTGGATTTAGAAGCAGATATTTCCCTGTGCTTACTGCTGTTTCTTCCATATGCTGGTATTGGGCTGAAAACGCCTGTTTTGGGACTCTGCACAGAAAGTGTTTGCAGACTGCTGAATCCATACACGGTTTTATCTCTGGAAGTTGAGTGCACGCATTGACAACCATTCAGTTAGATAGCTGCCTTTTGGTTTTAGAAGCATTTATTTCTCTTTACAGCATATACTCTCATTCACTCTGGAATATCCAAACGCAGCTCCTAAAAGAAACGGGTTTCGAAGTATAATCAGATATTTCTCTTTACATCTTGTACCCCAGTACACTCTGATATATGCATACGCAGCTCCTGTAAGAAACGTGTTTGTAACTCGCTGATTCTGAGCATATATTGAAGTCTCTTAGGTGAATGAACACACAGCAGAGGAGTTTGAAAAAAACATTTCTTCCATGTTATAGATGCACTGTTACTGCTATTACTTTTAGGCTGGTGTTTTCCTGGAAATGTTGGTTTTAGAATTTCCATATAAATGGTTTGTAAACTGCTGCTTAAGTGGAGCAGTTTAATTCGTTAAGTTGAATGCCCTCATTCACAATCATTCTGTTAGCTAGCTCCGTTTTGGTTTTAGAAGCCTGTGTTTCTAGTTACAGCATATACTCCCATTCATTCTGGAATAGCCAAACGCAGCTCCCAGAATAGACGTGTTTCTAAGTCGCTGAATCTAAACATAGATTCAACTCCCTTAGGTGAACGAACACACAGCACAGCAGTTTGAAAGAAACGTTTTATTTGAGTTTTAGACGCAGTCTTATTGCTATTTCTTAGAGGCCGGTATTTTGCTGGGAATGTCTGTTTTAGAATCTGCACAAAAATCTTTTCTAAACTGCTGCATAGAAACAACAGTTTATCTCAATAAGCTGAATGCACACAGTGACAACCATTCTGTTAGATGGCTCCGTGTTTGTTTTAGAACCAGATATTTCACTTTAAACCTTATACTCCAGTACACTCTGGAATATGCAAATGCAGCTCCTGGAAGAAACGTGTTTCTTACTCGCTGAATCTGAACATATACTCAAGACTCTTAGGTGAATGAACACAGAGCAGAG
The DNA here is from genome assembly GCF_030222135.1 of Aotus nancymaae. Lineage (NCBI taxonomy): Eukaryota > Metazoa > Chordata > Mammalia > Primates > Aotidae > Aotus > Aotus nancymaae. Next base: position 94,896 of record NW_026988497.1, on the reverse strand, counting down.
CATTTTGAAGAAAACGTTTCTTCTATGTTATAGATGCAGTCTTACTGCTACTTCTTTTAGGCTGGTGTTTTGCTGCAAATGTTGATTTTAGAATTTGCATATAAAGGGTTTCTAAACTGCTGCCTAAGAAGAGCAGATTAACCCTTTAAGTTGAATGCACACATTCACAACCATTCTGTTAGATAGCTCCGTTTTGGTTTTAGAAACAGATATTTCTCTTTACAGCATTTACTCCCATACACTCTGGAATATCGAAATGCAGCTCCTAGAATAAACGTGTTTCAAACTCGCTGAATCCAAACATAGATTCAACGACCTTTGGTGAACGAACACACTGCAGAGCAGTTTGAAAGAAACGTTCCCTCTGAGTTTTAGACGCAGTCTTACTGCTATTTCTTATAGGCCGGTATTTTGCTGGAAATGTCTGTTTGAGAATCTACACAGAAATGTTTTCTAAACTGCTGCATACAAACAGCAGTTTAGCTCAGTAAGTTGAATGCACACATTGACAACCATTCCATTAGATCATCCGTTTTTCTTTTGGAACGAGACATTTGTCTTTACATCTTATACTCCAGTATACTCTGGAATAGGCAAACACAGCTCCTGGAAGAAACGTGTTGCTAACTAGCTGAATCTGAACATATATTCAAGTCTCTTATATGAATGAACACACAGCAGAGCAGTTTGAAAACAGTTTCTTCCATGTTAAAGATGCAGTCTTACTGCTATTTCCTATAGGCTGGTGTTTTGCTGGAAAGGTCTGTACGAGAATTTGCATATAAAGGGTTTCTAAAGTGCTGCATGAGAAGAGCAGTTTACCTCTTTAAGCCGAAGGCACACATTCACAACCACTCTGCTAGATAGATCCATTTTGGTTTTAGAAACAGATATTTCTCTTTACAGCATATACTCCCATTCATTCTGGAATATCCAAAGACAGCTCCTAGAATAAACGTGTCTCTATCTCGCTGAATCAAAACATAGATTCAACTCCCTTAGGTCAAAGAACACATGGCCGAGCAGTTTGAAAGAAACGTTTCTTCTGAGTTTTAGACGCAGTCTTAATGCTCTTTCTTATATATGCCGGTACTGGGCCGGAAAGTCCTGTTTTGAGACTCTGCACAGAAAGTGTTTGCAGACTGCTGAATCCACACACGGGTTTAACTCTGGAAGTTGAGTGCACACATTGACAACCGTTCTGTTAGATAGCTGCGTTTTGGATTTAGAAGCAGATATTTCCCTGAGCTTAATGCGGTTTCTTCCATATGCCGGTAATGGGTTGAAAACGCCTGTTTTGGGACTCTGCAGAGAAAGGGTTTGCAGACTGCTGAATCCACACACGGGTTTAACTCTGGAAGTTGAGTGCACACATTGACAACCGTTCTGTTAGATAGCTGCGTTTTGGATTTAGAAGCAGATATTTCCCTGTGCTTACTGCTGCTTCTTCCATATGCCGGTAATGGGCTGAAAACGCCTGTTTTGGGACTCTGCACAGAAAGGGTTTGCAGACTGCTGAATCCACACACGGGTTTAACTCTGGAAGTTGAGTGCACACATTGACAACCGTTCTGTTAGATAGCTGCGTTTTGGATTTAGAAGCAGATATTTCCCTGTGCTTACTGCTGTTTCTTCCATATGCCGGTAATGGGCTGAAAACGCCTGTTTTGGGACACTGCAGAGAAACGGTTTGCAGACTGCTGAATCCACACACGGGTTTAACTCTGGAAGTTGAGTGCACACATTGACAACCGTTCTGTTAGATAGCTGCGTTTTGGATTTAGAAGCAGATATTTCCCTGTGCTTACTGCTGTTTCTTCCATATGCCGGTAATGGGCTGAAAACGCCTGTTTTGGGACTCTGCAGAGAAAGTGTTTGCAGACTGCTGAATCCACACACGGGTTTAACTCTGGAAGTTGAGTGCACACATTGACAACCGTTCTGTTAGATAGCTGCGTTTTGGATTTAGAAGCAGATATTTCCCTGTGCTTACTGCTGTTTCTTCCATATGCCGGTAATGGGCTGAAAACGCCTGTTTTGGGACTCTGCACAGAAAGGGTTTGCAGACTGCTGAATCCACACACGGGTTTAACTCTGGAAGTTGAGTGCACACATTGACAACCGTTCTGTTAGATAGCTGCGTTTTGGATTTAGAAGCAGATATTTCCCTGTGCTTACTGCTGTTTCTTCCATATGCCGGTAATGGGCTGAAAACGCCTGTTTTGGGACTTTGCAGAGAAAGTGTTTGCAGACTGCTGAATCCACACACGGGTTTAACTCTGGAAGTTGAGTGCACACATTGACAACCGTTCTGTTAGATAGCTGCGTTTTGGATTTAGAAGCAGATATTTCCCTTTGCTTACTGCTGTTTCTTCCATATGCCGGTAATGGGCTGAAAACGCCTGTTTTGGGACTCTGCACAGAAAGTGTTTGCAGACTGCTGAATCCACACACGGGTTTAACTCTGGAAGTTGAGTGCACACATTGACAACCGTTCTGTTAGATAGCTGCGTTTTGGATTTAGAAGCAGATATTTCCCTGTGCTTACTGCTGTTTCTTCCATATGCCGGTAAAGGACTGAAAACGCCTGTTTTGGGACTCTGCAGAGAAAGTGTTTGCAGACTGCTGAATCCACACACGGGTTTAACTCTGGAAGTTGAGTGCACACATTGACAACCGTTCTGTTAGATAGCTGCGTTTTGGATTTAGAAGCAGATATTTCCCTGTGCTTACTGCTGTTTCTTCCATATGCCGGTAATGGGCTGAAAACGCCTGTTTTGGTACTCTGCACAGAAAGGGTTTGCGAACTGCTGAATCCACACACGGGTTTAACTCTGGAAGTTGAGTGCACACATTGACAACCGTTCTGTTAGATAGCTGCGTTTTGGATTTAGAAGCAGATATTTCCCTGTGCTTACTGCTGTTTCTTCCATATGCCGGTAATGGGTTGAAAACGCCTGTTTTGGGACTCTGCAGAGAAAGTGTTTGCAGACTGCTGAATCCACACACGGGTTTAACTCTGGAAGTTGAGTGCACACATTGACAACCGTTCTGTTAGATAGCTGCGTTTTGGATTTAGAAGCAGATATTTCCCTGTGCTTACTGCTGTTTCTTCCATATGCCGGTAATGGGCTGAAAACGCCTGTTTTGGGACTCTGCAGAGAAAGTGTTTGCAGACTGCTGAATCCACACACGGGTTTAACTCTGGAAGTTGAGTGCACACATTGACAACCGTTCTGTTAGATAGCTGCGTTTTGGATTTAGAAGCAGATATTTCCCTGTGCTTACTGCTGTTTCTTCCATATGCCGGTAATGGGCTGAAAACGCGTGTTTTGGGACTCTGCACAGAAAGGGTTTGCAGACTGCTGAATCCACACACGGGTTTAACTCTGGAAGTTGAGTGGACACATTGACAACCGTTCTGTTAGATAGCTGCGTTTTGGATTTAGAAGCAGATATTTCCCTGTGCTTACTGCTGTTTCTTCCATATGCCGGTAATGGGCTGAAAACGCCTGTTTTGGGACTCTGCACAGAAAGGGTTTGCAGACTGCTGAATCCACACACGGGTTTAACTCTGGAAGTTGAGTGCACACATTGACAACCGTTCTGTTAGACAACTGCGTTTTGGATTTAGAAGCAGATATTTCCCTGTGCTTACTGCTGTTTCTTCCATATGCCGGTAATGGGCTGAAAACGCCTGTTTTGGGACTCTGCAGAGAAAGTGTTTGCAGACTGCTGAATGCACACACGGGTTTAACTCTGGAAGTTGAGTGCACAGTGACAACCGTTCTGTTAGATAGCTGCGTTTTGGATTTAGAAGCAGATATTTCCGTGTGCTTACTGCTGTTTCTTCCATAAGCCAGTAATGGGCTGAAAACGCCTGTTTTGGGACTCTGCAGAGAAAGTGTTTGCAGACTGCTGAATCCACACACAGGTTTAACTCTGGAAGTTGAGTGCACACATTGACAACCGTTCTGTTAGAGAGCTGCGTTTTGGATTTAGAAGCAGATATTTCCCTGTGCTTACTGCTGTTTCTTCCATATGCCGGTAATGGGCTGAAAACGCCTGTTTTGCGACTCTGCACAGAAAGGGTTTGCAGACTGCTGAATCCACACACGGGTTTAACTCTGGAAGTTGAGTGCACACATTGACAACCGTTCTGTTAGATAGCTGCGTTTTGGATTTAGAAGCAGATATTTCCCTGTGCTTACTGCTGTTTCTTCCATATGCCGGTAATGGGCTGAAAACGCCTGTTTTGGGACTCTGCACAGAAAGGGTTTGCAGACTGCTGAATCCACACACGGGTTTAACTCTGGAAGTTGAGTGCACACATTGACAACCGTTCTGTTAGATAGCTGCGTTTTGGATTTAGAAGCAGATATTTCCCTGTGCTTACTGCTGTTTCTTCCATATGCCGGTAATGGGCTGAAAACGCCTGTTTTGGGACTCTGCACAGAAAGTGTTTGCAGACTGCTGAATCCACACACGGGTTTAACTCTGGAAGTTGAGTGCACACATTGACAACCGTTCTGTTAGATAGCTGCGTTTTGGATTTAGAAGCAGATATTTCCCTGTGCTTACTGCTGTTTCTTCCATATGCCGGTAAAGGACTGAAAACGCCTGTTTTGGGACTCTGCAGAGAAAGTGTTTGCAGACTGCTGAATCCACACACGGGTTTAACTCTGGAAGTTGAGTGCACACATTGACAACCGTTCTGTTAGATAGCTGCGTTTTGGATTTAGAAGCAGATATTTCCCTGTGCTTACTGCTGTTTCTTCCATGTGCCGGTAATGGGCTGAAAACGCCTGTTTTGGGACTCTGCAGAGAAAGTGTTTGCAGACTGCTGAATCCACACACGGGTTTAACTCTGGAAGTTGAGTGCACACATTGACAACCGTTCTGTTAGATAGCTGCGTTTTGGATTTAGAAGCAGATATTTCCCTGTGCTTACTGCTGTTTCTTCCATATGCCAGTAATGGGCTGAAAACGCCTGTTTTGGGACTCTGCAGAGAAAGTGTTTGCAGACTGCTGAATCCACACACGGGTTTAACTCTGGAAGTTGAGTGCACACATTGACAACCGTTCTGTTAGATAGCTGCGTTTTGGATTTAGAAGCAGATATTTCCCTGTGCTTACTGCTGTTTCTTCCATATGCCGGTAATGGGCTGAAAACGCCTGTTTTGGGACTCTGCAGAGAAAGTGTTTGCAGACTGCTGAATCCACACACGGGTTTAACTCTGGAAGTTGAGTGCACACATTGACAACCGTTCTGTTAGATAGCTGCGTTTTGGATTTAGAAGCAGATATTTCCCTGTGCTTACTGCTGTTTCTTCCATATGCCGGTAATGGGCTGAAAACGCCTGTTTTGGGACTCTGCACAGAAAGGGTTTGCAGACTGCTGAATCCACACACCGGTTTGACTCTGGAAATTGAGTGAACACATTGACAACCGTTCTGTTAGATAGCTGCGTTTTGGATTTAGAAGCAGATATTTCCCTGTGCTTACTGCTGTTTCTTACATATGCCGGTAATGGGTTGAAAACGCCTGTTTTGGGACTCTGCAGAGAAAGTGTTTCCAGACTGCTGAATCCACTCACGGGTTTAACTCTGGATGTTGAGTGCACACATTGACAACCGTTCTGTTAGATAGCTGCGTTTTGGATTTAGAAGCAGATATTTCCCTGTGCTTACTGCTGTTTCTTCCATATGCCGGTAATGGGCTGAAAACGCCTGTTTTGGGACTCTGCACAGAAAGGGTTTGCAGACTGCTGAATCCACACACGGGTTTAACTCTGGAAGTTGAGTGCACACATTGACAACCGTTCTGTTAGATAGCTGCGTTTTGGATTTAGAAGCAGATATTTCCCTGTGCTAACTGCTGTTTCTTCCATATGCCGGTAATTTGCTGAAAACGCCTGTTTTGGGACTCTGCACAGAAAGGGTTTGCAAACTGCTGAATCCACACACCGGTTTAACTCTGGAAGTTGAGTGAACACATTGACAACCGTTCTGTTAGATAGCTGCGTTTTGGATTTAGAAGCAGATATTTCCCTGTGCTTACTGCTGTTTCTTCCATATGCCGGTAATGGGCTGAAAACGCCTGTTTTGGGACTCTGCAGAGAAAGTGTTTGCAGACTGCTGAATCCACACACGGGTTTAACTATGGAAGTTGAGAGCACACATTGACAACCGTTCTGTTAGATAGCTGCGTTTTGGATTTAGAAGCAGATATTTCCCTGTGCTTACTGCTGTTTCTTCCATATGCCGGTAATGGGCTGAAAACGCTTGTTTTGGGACTCTGCACAGAAAGGGTTTGCAGACTGCTGAATCCACACACGGGTTTAACTCTGGAAGTTGAGTGCACACATTGACAACCGTTCTGTTAGATAGCTGCGTTTTGGATTTAGAAGCAGATATTTCCCTGTGCTTACTGCTGTTTCTTCCATATGCCGGTAATGGGCTGAAAACGCCTGTTTTGGGACTCTGCACAGAAAGGGTTTGAAGACTGCTGAATCCACACACGGGTTTAACTCTGGAAGTTGAGTGCACACATTGACAACCGTTCTGTTAGATAGCTGCGTTTTGGATTTAGAAGCAGATATTTCCCTGTGCTTACTGCTGTTTCTTCCATATGCCGGTAATGGGCTGAAAACGCCTGTTTTGGGACTCTGCAGAGAAAGTGTTTGCAGACTGCTGAATCCACACACGGGTTTAACTCTGGAAGTTGAGTGCACACATTGACAACCGTTCTGTTAGATAGCTGCGTTTTGGATTTAGAAGCAGATATTTCCCTGTGCTTACTGCTGTTTCTTCCATATGCCGGTAATGGGCTGAAAACGCCTGTTTTGGGACTCTGCAGAGAAAGTTTTTGCAGACTGCTGAATCCACACACGGGTTTAACTCTGGAAGTTGAGTGCACACATTGACAACCGTTCTGTTAGATAGCTGCGTTTTGGATTTAGAAGCAGATATTTCCCTGTGCTCACTGCTGTTTCTTCCATATGCCGGTAATGGGCTGAAAACGCTTGTTTTGGGACTCTGCACAGAAAGGGTTTGCAGACTGCTGAATCCACACACGGGTTTAACTCTGGAAGTTGAGTGCACACATTGACAACCGTTCTGTTAGATAGCTGCGTTTTGGATTTAGAAGCACATATTTCCCTGTACTTACTGCTGTTTCTTCCATATGCCGGTAATGGGCTGAAAACGCCTGTTTTGGGACTCTGCACAGAAAGGGTTTGCAGACTGCTGAATCCTCACACGGGTTTAACTCTGGAAGTTGAGTGCACACATTGACAACCGTTCTGTTAGATAGCTGCGTTTTGCATTTAGAAGCAGATATTTCCCTGTGCTTACTGCTGTTTCTTCCATATGCCGGTAATGGGCTGAAAACGCCTGATTTGGGACTCTGCAGAGAAAGTGTTTGCAGACTGCTGAATCCACACACGGGTTTAACTCTGGAAGTTGAGTGCACACATTGACAACCGTTCTGTTAGATAGCTGCGTTTTGGATTTAGAAGCAGATATTTCCCTGTGCTTACTGCTGTTTCTTCCATATGCCGGTAAAGGACTGAAAACGCCTGTTTTGGGACTCTGCAGAGAAAGTGTTTGCAGACTGCTGAATCCACACACGGGTTTAACTCTGGAAGTTGAGTGCACACATTGACAACCGTTCTGTTAGATAGCTGCGTTTTGGATTTAGAAGCAGATATTTCCCTGTGCTTACTGCTGTTTCTTCCATATGCCGGTAATGGGCTGAAAACGCCTGTTTTGGGACTCTGCAGAGAAAGGGTTTGCAGACTGCTGAATCCACACACTGGTTTAACTCTGGAAGTTGAGTGCAAACATTGACAACCGTTCTGTTAGATAGCTGCGTTTTGGATTTAGAAGCAGATATTTCCCTGTGCTTACTGCTGTTTCTTCCATATGCCAGTAATGGGCTGAAAACGCCTGTTTTGGGACTCTGCAGAGAAAGTGTTTGCAGACTGCTGAATCCACACACGGGTTTAACTCTGGAAGTTGAGTGCACACATTGACAACCGTTCTGTTAGATAGCTGCGTTTTGGATTTAGAAGCAGATATTTCCCTGTGCTTACTGCTGTTTCTTCCATATGCCGGTAATGGGCTGAAAACGCCTGTTTTGGGACTCTGCACAGAAAGGGTTTGCGAACTGCTGAATCCACACACGGGTTTAACTCTGGAAGTTGAGTGCACACATTGACAACCGTTCTGTTAGATAGCTGCGTTTTGGATTTAGAAGCAGATATTTCCCTGTGCTTACTGCTGTTTCTTCCATATGCCGGTAATGGGTTGAAAACGCCTGTTTTGGGACTCTGCAGAGAAAGTGTTTGCAGACTGCTGAATCCACACACGGGTTTAACTCTGGAAGTTGAGTGCACACATTGACAACCGTTCTGTTAGATAGCTGCGTTTTGGATTTAGAAGCAGATATTTCCCTGTGCTTACTGCTGTTTCTTCCATATGCCGGTAATGGGCTGAAAACGCCTGTTTTGGGACTCTGCACAGAAAGGGTTTGCAGACTGCTGAATCCACACACCGGTTTGACTCTGGAAATTGAGTGAACGCATTGACAACCGTTCTGTTAGATAGCTGCGTTTTGGATTTAGAAGCAGATATTTCCCTGTGCTTACTGCTGTTTCTTCCATATGCCGGTAATGAGCTGAAAACGCCTGTTTTGGGACTCTGCAGAGAAAGTGTTTCCAGACTGCTGAATCCACTCACGGGTTTAACTCTGGATGTTGAGTGCACACATTGAAAACCGTTCTGTTAGATAGCTGCGTTTTGGATTTAGAAGCAGATATTTCCCTGTGCTTACTGCTGTTTCTTCCATATGCCGGTAATGGGCTGAAAACGCCTGTTTTGGGACTCTGCACAGAAAGGGTTTGCAGACTGCTGAATCCACACACGGGTTTAACTCTGGAAGTTGAGTGCACACATTGACAACCGTTCTGTTAGATAGCTGCGTTTTGGATTTAGAAGCAGATATTTCCCTGTGCTTACTGCTGTTTCTTCCATATGCCGGTAATGGGCTGAAAACGCCTGTTTTGGGACTCTGCAGAGTAAGTGTTTGCAGACTGCTGAATCCACACACGGGTTTAACTCTGGAAGTTGAGTGCACACATTGACAACCGTTCTGTTAGATAGCTGCGTTTTGGATTTAGAAGCAGATATTTCCCTGTGCTTACTGCTGTTTCTTCCATATGCCGGTAATGGGCTGAAAACGCCTGTTTTGGGACTCTGCAGAGAAAGTGTTTGCAGACTGCTGAATCCACACACGGGTTTAACTCTGGAAGTTGAGTGCACACATTGACAACCGTTCTGTTAGATAGCTGCGTTTTGGATTTAGAAGCAGATATTTCCCTGTGCTTACTGCTGTTTCTTCCATATGCCGGTAATGGGCTGAAAACGCCTGTTTTGGGACTCTGCACAGAAAGTGTTTGCAGACTGCTGAATCCACACACGGGTTTAACTCTGGAAGTTGAGTGCACACATTGACAACCGTTCTGTTAGATAGCTGCGTTTTGGATTTAGAAGCAGATATTTCCCTGTGCTTACTGCTGTTTCTTCCATATGCCGGTAATGGGCTGAAAACGCCTGTTTTGGGACTCTGCAGAGAAAGTGTTTGCAGACTGCTGAATCCACACACGGGTTTAACTCTGGAAGTTGAGTGCACACATTGACAACCGTTCTGTTAGATAGCTGCGTTTTGGATTTAGAAGCAGATATTTCCCTGTGCTTACTGCTGTTTCTTCCATATGCCGGTAATGGGCTGAAAACGCCTGTTTTGGGACTCTGCACAGAAAGGGTTTGAAGACTGCTGAATCCACACACGGGTTTAACTCTGGAAGTTGAGTGCACACATTGACAACCGTTCTGTTAGATAGCTGCGTTTTGGATTTAGAAGCAGATATTTCCCTGTGCTTACTGCTGTTTCTTCCATATGCCGGTAATGGGCTGAAAACGCCTGTTTTGGGACTCTGCAGAGAAAGTGTTTGCAGACTGCTGAATCCACACACGGGTTTAACTCTGGAAGTTGAGTGCACACATTGACAACCGTTCTGTTAGATAGCTGCGTTTTGGATTTAGAAGCAGATATTTCCCTGTGCTTACTGCTGTTTCTTCAATATGCCGGTAATGGGCTGAAAACGCCTGTTTTGGGACTCTGCAGAGAAAGTTTTTGCAGACTGCTGAATCCACACACGGGTTTAACTCTGGAAGTTGAGTGCACACATTGACAACCGTTCTGTTAGATAGCTGCGTTTTGGATTTAGAAGCAGATATTTCCCTGTGCTCACTGCTGTTTCTTCCATATGCCGGTAATGGGCTGAAAACGCTTGTTTTGGGACTCTGCACAGAAAGGGTTTGCAGACTGCTGAATCCACACACGGGTTTAACTCTGGAAGTTGAGTGCACACATTGACAACCGTTCTGTTAGATAGCTGCGTTTTGGATTTAGAAGCACATATTTCCCTGTGCTTACTGCTGTTTCTTCCATATGCCGGTAATGGGCTGAAAACGCCTGTTTTGGGACTCTGCACAGAAAGGGTTTGCAGACTGCTGAATCCACACACGGGTTTAACTCTGGAAGTTGAGTGCACACATTGACAACCGTTCTGTTAGATAGCTGCGTTTTGCATTTAGAAGCAGATATTTCCCTGTGCTTACTGCTGTTTCTTCCGTATGCCGGTAATGGGCTGAAAACGCCTGATTTGGGACTCTGCAGAGAAAGTGTTTGCAGACTGCTGAATCCACACACGGGTTTAACTCTGGAAGTTGAGTGCACACATTGACAACCGTTCTGTTAGATAGCTGCGTTTTGGATTTAGAAGCAGATATTTCCCTGTGCTTACTGCTGTTTCTTCCATATGCCGGTAAAGGACTGAAAACGCCTGTTTTGGGACTCTGCAGAGAAAGTGTTTGCAGACTGCTGAATCCACACACGGGTTTAACTCTGGAAGTTGAGTGCACACATTGACAACCGTTCTGTTAGATAGCTGCGTTTTGGATTTAGAAGCAGATATTTCCCTGTGCTTACTGCTGTTTCTTCCATATGCCGGTAATGGGCTGAAAACGCCTGTTTTGGGACTCTGCAGAGAAAGGGTTTGCAGACTGCTGAATCCACACACTGGTTTAACTCTGGAAGTTGAGTGCAAACATTGACAACCGTTCTGTTAGATAGCTGCGTTTTGGATTTAGAAGCAGATATTTCCCTGTGCTTACTGCTGTTTCTTCCATATGCCAGTAATGGGCTGAAAACGCCTGTTTTGGGACTCTGCAGAGAAAGTGTTTGCAGACTGCTGAATCCACACACGGGTTTAACTCTGGAAGTTGAGTGCACACATTGACAACCGTTCTGTTAGATAGCTGCGTTTTGGATTTAGAAGCAGATATTTCCCTGTGCTTACTGCTGTTTCTTCCATATGCCGGTAATGGGCTGAAAACGCCTGTTTTGGTACTCTGCACAGAAAGGGTTTGCGAACTGCTGAATCCACACACGGGTTTAACTCTGGAAGTTGAGTGCACACATTGACAACCGTTCTGTTAGATAGCTGCGTTTTGGATTTAGAAGCAGATATTTCCCTGTGCTTACTGCTGTTTCTTCCATATGCCGGTAATGGGTTGAAAACGCCTGTTTTGGGACTCTGCAGAGAAAGTGTTTGCAGACTGCTGAATCCACACACGGGTTTAACTCTGGAAGTTGAGTGCACACATTGACAACCGTTCTGTTAGATAGCTGCGTTTTGGATTTAGAAGCAGATATTTCCCTGTGCTTACTGCTGTTTCTTCCATATGCCGGTAATGGGCTGAAAACGCCTGTTTTGGGACTCTGCACAGAAAGGGTTTGCAGACTGCTGAATCCACACACCGGTTTGACTCTGGAAATTGAGTGAACACATTGACAACCGTTCTGTTAGATAGCTGCGTTTTGGATTTAGAAGCAGATATTTCCCTGTGCTTACTGCTGTTTCTTCCATATGCCGGTAATGAGCTGAAAACGCCTGTTTTGGGACTCTGCAGAGAAAGTGTTTCCAGACTGCTGAATCCACTCACGGGTTTAACTCTGGATGTTGAGTGCACACATTGAAAACCGTTCTGTTAGATAGCTGCGTTTTGGATTTAGAAGCAGATATTTCCCTGTGCTTACTGCTGTTTCTTCCATATGCCGGTAATGGGCTGAAAACGCCTGTTTTGGGACTCTGCACAGAAAGGGTTTGCAGACTGCTGAATCCACACACGGGTTTAACTCTGGAAGTTGAGTGCACACATTGACAACCGTTCTGTTAGATAGCTGCGTTTTGGATTTAGAAGCAGATATTTCCCTGTGCTTACTGCTGTTTCTTCCATATGCCGGTAATGGGCTGAAAACGCCTGTTTTGGGACTCTGCAGAGAAAGTGTTTGCAGACTGCTGAATCCACACACGGGTTTAACTCTGGAAGTTGAGTGCACACATTGACAACCGTTCTGTTAGATAGCTGCGTTTTGGATTTAGAAGCAGATATTTCCCTGTGCTTACTGCTGTTTCTTCCATATGCCGGTAATGGGCTGAAAACGCCTGTTTTGGGACTCTGCAGAGAAAGTGTTTGCAGACTGCTGAATCCACACACGGGTTTAACTCTGGAAGTTGAGTGCACACATTGACAACCGTTCTGTTAGATAGCTGCGTTTTGGATTTAGAAGCAGATATTTCCCTGTGCTTACTGCTGTTTCTTCCATATGCCGGTAATGGGCTGAAAACGCCTGTTTTGGGACTCTGCACAGAAAGTGTTTGCAGACTGCTGAATCCACACACGGGTTTAACTCTGGAAGTTGAGTGCACACATTGACAACCGTTCTGTTAGATAGCTGCGTTTTGGATTTAGAAGCAGATATTTCCCTGTGCTTACTGCTGTTTCTTCCATATGCCGGTAATGGGCTGAAAACGCCTGTTTTGCGACTCTGCACAGAAAGTGTTTGCAGACTGCTGAATCCACACACGGGTTTAACTCTGGAAGTTGAGTGCACACATTGACAACCGTTCTGTTAGATAGCTGCGTTTTGGATTTAGAAGCAGATATTTCCCTGTGCTTACTGCTGTTTCTTCCATATGCCGGTAAAGGACTGAAAACGCCTGTTTTGGGACTCTGCAGAGAAAGTGTTTGCAGACTGCTGAATCCACACACGGGTTTAACTCTGGAAGTTGAGTGCACACATTGACAACCGTTCTGTTAGATAGCTGCGTTTTGGATTTAGAAGCAGATATTTCCCTGTGCTTACTGCTGTTTCTTCCATATGCCGGTAATGGGCTGAAAACGCCTGTTTTGGGACTCTGCAGAGAATGTGTTTGCAGACTGCTGAATCCACACACTGGTTTAACTCTGGAAGTTGAGTGCACACATTGACAACCGTTCTGTTAGATAGCTGCGTTTTGGATTTAGAAGCAGATATTTCCCTGTGCTTACTGCTGTTTCTTCCATATGCCGGTAATGGGCTGAAAACGCCTGTTTTGGGACTCTGCACAGAAAGGGTTTGCAGACTGCTGAATCCACACACGGGTTTAACTCTGGAAGTTGAGTGCACACATTGACAACCGTTCTGTTAGATAGCTGCGTTTTGGATTTAGAAGCAGATATTTCCCTGTGCTTACTGCTGTTTCTTCCATATGCCGGTAATGGGCTGAAAACGCCTGTTTTGGGACTCTGCAGAGAAAGTGTTTGCAGACTGCTGAATCCACACACGGGTTTAACTCTGGAAGTTGAGTGCACACATTGACAACCGTTCTGTTAGATAGCTGCGTTTTGGATTTAGAAGCAGATATTTCCCTGTGCTTACTGCTGTTTCTTCCATATGCCGGTAATGGGCTGAAAACGCCTGTTTTGGGACTCTGCACAGAAAGGGTTTGCAGACTGCTGAATCCACACACGGGTTTAACTCTGGAAGTTGAGTGCACACATTGACAACCGTTCTGTTAGATAGCTGCGTTTTGGATTTAGAAGCAGATATTTCCCTGTGCTTACTGCTGTTTCTTCCATATGCCGGTAATGGGCTGAAAACGCCTGTTTTGGGACTCTGCACAGAAAGGGTTTGAAGACTGCTGAATCCACACACGGGTTTAACTCTGGAAGTTGAGTGCACACATTGACAACCGTTCTGTTAGATAGCTGCGTTTTGGATTTAGAAGCAGATATTTCCCTGTGCTTACTGCTGTTTCTTCCATATGCCGGTAATGGGCTGAAAACGCCTGTTTTGGGACTCTGCAGAGAAAGTGTTTGCAGACTGCTGAATCCACACACGGGTTTAACTCTGGAAGTTGAGTGCACACATTGACAACCGTTCTGTTAGATAGCTGCGTTTTGGATTTAGAAGCAGATATTTCCCTGTGCTTACTGCTGTTTCTTCAATATGCCGGTAATGGGCTGAAAACGCCTGTTTTGGGACTCTGCAGAGAAAGTTTTTGCAGACTGCTGAATCCACACACGGGTTTAACTCTGGAAGTTGAGTGCACACATTGACAACCGTTCTGTTAGATAGCTGCGTTTTGGATTTAGAAGCAGATATTTCCCTGTGCTCACTGCTGTTTCTTCCATATGCCGGTAATGGGCTGAAAACGCTTGTTTTGGGACTCTGCACAGAAAGGGTTTGCAGACTGCTGAATCCACACACGGGTTTAACTCTGGAAGTTGAGTGCACACATTGACAACCGTTCTGTTAGATAGCTGTGTTTTGGATTTAGAAGCACATATTTCCCTGTGCTTACTGCTGTTTCTTCCATATGCCGGTAATGGGCTGAAAACGCCTGTTTTGGGACTCTGCACAGAAAGGGTTTGCAGACTGCTGAATCCACACACGGGTTTAACTCTGGAAGTTGAGTGCACACATTGACAACCGTTCTGTTAGATAGCTGCGTTTTGCATTTAGAAGCAGATATTTCCCTGTGCTTACTGCTGTTTCTTCCATATGCCGGTAATGGGCTGAAAACGCCTGATTTGGGACTCTGCAGAGAAAGTGTTTGCAGACTGCTGAATCCACACACGGGTTTAACTCTGGAAGTTGAGTGCACACATTGACAACCGTTCTGTTAGATAGCTGCGTTTTGGATTTAGAAGCAGATATTTCCCTGTGCTTACTGCTGTTTCTTCCATATGCCGGTAAAGGACTGAAAACGCCTGTTTTGGGACTCTGCAGAGAAAGGGTTTGCAGACTGCTGAATCCACACACGGGTTTAACTCTGGAAGTTGAGTGCACACATTGACAACCGTTCTGTTAGATAGCTGCGTTTTGGATTTAGAAGCAGATATTTCCCTGTGCTTACTGCTGTTTCTTCCATATGCCGGTAATGGGCTGAAAACGCCTGTTTTGGGACTCTGCAGAGAATGTGTTTGCAGACTGCTGAATCCACACACTGGTTTAACTCTGGAAGTTGAGTGCACACATTGACAACCGTTCTGTTAGATAGCTGCGTTTTGGATTTAGAAGCAGATATTTCCCTGTGCTTACTGCTGTTTCTTCCATATGCCGGTAATGGGCTGAAAACGCCTGTTTTGGGACTCTGCACAGAAAGGGTTTGCAGACTGCTGAATCCACACACGGGTTTAACTCTGGAAGTTGAGTGCACACATTGACAACCGTTCTGTTAGATAGCTGCGTTTTGGATTTAGAAGCAGATATTTCCCTGTGCTTACTGCTGTTTCTTCCATATGCCGGTAATGGGCTGAAAACGCCTGTTTTGGGACTCTGCAGAGAAAGTGTTTGCAGACTGCTGAATCCACACACGGGTTTAACTCTGGAAGTTGAGTGCACACATTGACAACCGTTCTGTTAGATAGCTGCGTTTTGGATTTAGAAGCAGATATTTCCCTGTGCTTACTGCTGTTTCTTCCATATGCCGGTAATGGGCTGAAAACGCCTGTTTTGGGACTCTGCACAGAAAGGGTTTGCAGACTGCTGAATCCACACACGGGTTTAACTCTGGAAGTTGAGTGCACACATTGACAACCGTTCTGTTAGATAGCTGCGTTTTGGATTTAGAAGCAGATATTTCCCTGTGCTTACTGCTGTTTCTTCCATATGCCGGTAATGGGCTGAAAACGCCTGTTTTGGGACTCTGCACAGAAAGGGTTTGAAGACTGCTGAATCCACACACGGGTTTAACTCTGGAAGTTGAGTGCACACATTGACAACCGTTCTGTTAGATAGCTGCGTTTTGGATTTAGAAGCAGATATTTCCCTGTGCTTACTGCTGTTTCTTCCATATGCCGGTAATGGGCTGAAAACGCCTGTTTTGGGACTCTGCAGAGAAAGTGTTTGCAGACTGCTGAATCCACACACGGGTTTAACTCTGGAAGTTGAGTGCACACATTGACAACCGTTCTGTTAGATAGCTGCGTTTTGGATTTAGAAGCAGATATTTCCCTGTGCTTACTGCTGTTTCTTCAATATGCCGGTAATGGGCTGAAAACGCCTGTTTTGGGACTCTGCAGAGAAAGTTTTTGCAGACTGCTGAATCCACACACGGGTTTAACTCTGGAAGTTGAGTGCACACATTGACAACCGTTCTGTTAGATAGCTGCGTTTTGGATTTAGAAGCAGATATTTCCCTGTGCTCACTGCTGTTTCTTCCATATGCCGGTAATGGGCTGAAAACGCTTGTTTTGGGACTCTGCACAGAAAGGGTTTGCAGACTGCTGAATCCACACACGGGTTTAACTCTGGAAGTTGAGTGCACACATTGACAACCGTTCTGTTAGATAGCTGCGTTTTGGATTTAGAAGCAGATATTTCCCTGTGCTTACTGCTGTTTCTTCCATATGCCGGTAATGGGCTGAAAACGCCTGTTTTGGGACTCTGCACAGAAAGGGTTTGCAGACTGCTGAATCCACACACGGGTTTAACTCTGGAAGTTGAGTGCACACATTGACAACCGTTCTGTTAGATAGCTGCGTTTTGCATTTAGAAGCAGATATTTCCCTGTGCTTACTGCTGTTTCTTCCATATGCCGGTAATGGGCTGAAAACGCCTGATTTGGGACTCTGCAGAGAAAGTGTTTGCAGACTGCTGAATCCACACACGGGTTTAACTCTGGAAGTTGAGTGCACACATTGACAACCGTTCTGTTAGATAGCTGCGTTTTGGATTTAGAAGCAGATATTTCCCTGTGCTTACTGCTGTTTCTTCCATATGCCGGTAAAGGACTGAAAACGCCTGTTTTGGGACTCTGCAGAGAAAGGGTTTGCAGACTGCTGAATCCACACACGGGTTTAACTCTGGAAGTTGAGTGCACACATTGACAACCGTTCTGTTAGATAGCTGCGTTTTGGATTTAGAAGCAGATATTTCCCTGTGCTTACTGCTGTTTCTTCCATATGCCAGTAATGGGCTGAAAACGCCTGTTTTGGGACTCTGCAGAGAAAGTGTTTGCAGACTGCTGAATCCACACACGGGTTTAACTCTGGAAGTTGAGTGCACACATTGACAACCGTTCTGTTAGATAGCTGCGTTTTGGATTTAGAAGCAGATATTTCCCTGTGCTTACTGCTGTTTCTTCCATATGCCGGTAATGGGCTGAAAACGCCTGTTTTGGTACTCTGCACAGAAAGGGTTTGCGAACTGCTGAATCCACACACGGGTTTAACTCTGGAAGTTGAGTGCACACATTGACAACCGTTCTGTTAGATAGCTGCGTTTTGGATTTAGAAGCAGATATTTCCCTGTGCTTACTGCTGTTTCTTCCATATGCCGGTAATGGGTTGAAAACGCCTGTTTTGGGACTCTGCAGAGAAAGTGTTTGCAGACTGCTGAATCCACACACGGGTTTAACTCTGGAAGTTGAGTGCACACATTGACAACCGTTCTGTTAGATAGCTGCGTTTTGGATTTAGAAGCAGATATTTCCCTGTGCTTACTGCTGTTTCTTCCATATGCCGGTAATGGGCTGAAAACGCCTGTTTTGGGACTCTGCACAGAAAGGGTTTGCAGACTGCTGAATCCACACACCGGTTTGACTCTGGAAATTGAATGAACACATTGACAACCGTTCTGTTAGATAGCTGCGTTTTGGATTTAGAAGCAGATATTTCCCTGTGCTTACTGCTGTTTCTTCCATATGCCGGTAATGAGCTGAAAACGCCTGTTTTGGGACTCTGCAGAGAAAGTGTTTCCAGACTGCTGAATCCACTCACGGGTTTAACTCTGGATGTTGAGTGCACACATTGAAAACCGTTCTGTTAGATAGCTGCGTTTTGGATTTAGAAGCAGATATTTCCCTGTGCTTACTGTTGTTTCTTCCATATGCCGGTAATGGGCTGAAAACGCCTGTTTTGGGACTCTGCACAGAAAGGGTTTGCAGACTGCTGAATCCACACACGGGTTTAACTCTGGAAGTTGAGTGCACACATTGACAACCGTTCTGTTAGATAGCTGCGTTTTGGATTTAGAAGCAGATATTTCCCTGTGCTTACTGCTGTTTCTTCCATATGCCGGTAATGGGCTGAAAACGCCTGTTTTGGGACTCTGCAGAGAAAGTGTTTGCAGACTGCTGAATCCACACACGGGTTTCACTCTGGAAGTTGAGTGCACACATTGACAACCGTTCTGTTAGATAGCTGCGTTTTGGATTTAGAAGCAGATATTTCCCTGTGCTTACTGCTGTTTCTTCCATATGCCGGTAATGGGCTGAAAACGCCTGTTTTGGGACTCTGCAGAGAAAGTGTTTGCAGACTGCTGAATCCACACACGGGTTTAACTCTGGAAGTTGAGTGCACACATTGACAACCGTTCTGTTAGATAGCTGCGTTTTGGATTTAGAAGCAGATATTTCCCTGTGCTTACTGCTGTTTCTTCCATATGCCGGTAATGGGCTGAAAACGCCTGTTTTGGGACTCTGCACAGAAAGTGTTTGCAGACTGCTGAATCCACACACGGGTTTAACTCTGGAAGTTGAGTGCACACATTGACAACCGTTCTGTTAGATAGCTGCGTTTTGGATTTAGAAGCAGATATTTCCCTGTGCTTACTGCTGTTTCTTCCATATGCCGGTAATGGGCTGAAAACGCCTGTTTTGGGACTCTGCACAGAAAGTGTTTGCAGACTGCTGAATCCACACACGGGTTTAACTCTGGAAGTTGAGTGCACACATTGACAACCGTTCTGTTAGATAGCTGCGTTTTGGATTTAGAAGCAGATATTTCCCTGTGCTTACTGCTGTTTCTTCCATATGCCGGTAAAGGACTGAAAACGCCTGTTTTGGGACTCTGCAGAGAAAGTGTTTGCAGACTGCTGAATCCACACACGGGTTTAACTCTGGAAGTTGAGTGCACACATTGACAACCGTTCTGTTAGATAGCTGCGTTTTGGATTTAGAAGCAGATATTTCCCTGTGCTTACTGCTGTTTCTTCCATATGCCGGTAATGGGCTGAAAACGCCTGTTTTGGGACTCTGCAGAGAATGTGTTTGCAGACTGCTGAATCCACACACTGGTTTAACTCTGGAAGTTGAGTGCACACATTGACAACCGTTCTGTTAGATAGCTGCGTTTTGGATTTAGAAGCAGATATTTCCCTGTGCTTACTGCTGTTTCTTCCATATGCCGGTAATGGGCTGAAAACGCCTGTTTTGGGACTCTGCACAGAAAGGGTTTGCAGACTGCTGAATCCACACACGGGTTTAACTCTGGAAGTTGAGTGCACACATTGACAACCGTTCTGTTAGATAGCTGCGTTTTGGATTTAGAAGCAGATATTTCCCTGTGCTTACTGCTGTTTCTTCCATATGCCGGTAATGGGCTGAAAACGCCTGTTTTGGGACTCTGCAGAGAAAGTGTTTGCAGACTGCTGAATCCACACACGGGTTTAACTCTGGAAGTTGAGTGCACACATTGACAACCGTTCTGTTAGATAGCTGCGTTTTGGATTTAGAAGCAGATATTTCCCTGTGCTTACTGCTGTTTCTTCCATATGCCGGTAATGGGCTGAAAACGCCTGTTTTGGGACTCTGCACAGAAAGGGTTTGCAGACTGCTGAATCCACACACGGGTTTAACTCTGGAAGTTGAGTGCACACATTGACAACCGTTCTGTTAGATAGCTGCGTTTTGGATTTAGAAGCAGATATTTCCCTGTGCTTACTGCTGTTTCTTCCATATGCCGGTAATGGGCTGAAAACACCTGTTTTGGGACTCTGCACAGAAAGGGTTTGCAGACTGCTGAATCCACACACGGGTTTAACTCTGGAAGTTGAGTGCACACATTGACAACCGTTCTGTTAGATAGCTGCGTTTTGGATTTAGAAGCAGATATTTCCCTGTGCTTACTGCTGTTTCTTCCATATGCCGGTAATGGGCTGAAAACGCCTGTTTTGGGACTTTGCAGAGAAAGTGTTTGCAGACTGCTGAATCCACACACGGGTTTAACTCTGGAAGTTGAGTGCACACATTGACAACCGTTCTGTTAGATAGCTGCGTTTTGGATTTAGAAGCAGATATTTCCCTGTGCTTACTGCTGTTTCTTCCCTATGCCGGTAATGGGCTGAAAACGCCTGTTTTGGGACTCTGCAGAGAAAGTGTTTGCAGACTGCTGAATCCACACACGGGTTTAACTCTGGAAGTTGAGTGCACACATTGACAACCGTTCTGTTAGATAGCTGCCTTTTGGATTTAGAAGCAGATATTTCCCTGTGCTTACTGCTGTTTCTTCCATATGCCGGTAATGGGCTGAAAACGTCTGTTTTGGGACTCTGCACAGAAAGGGTTTGCAGACTGCTGAATCCACACACGGCTTTAACTCTGGAAATGGAGTGCACACATTGACAACCGTTCTGTTAGATAGCTGCGTTTTGGATTTACAAGGAGATATTTCCCTGTGCTTACTGCTGTTTCTTCCATATGCCGGTAATGGGCTGAAAACGTCTGTTTTGGGACTCTGCAGAGAAAGTGTTTGCAGACTGCTGAATCCACACACGGGTTTAACTCTGGAAGTTGAGTGCACACATTGACAACCGTTCTGTTATATAGCTGCGTTTTGGATTTAGAAGCAGATATTTCCCTGGGCTTACTGCTGTTTCTTCCATATGCTGGTAAAGGGCTGAAAACGCCTGTTTTGGGACTCTGCAGAGAAAGTGTTTGCAGACTGCTGAATCCACACACGGGTTTAACTCTGGAAGTTGAGTGCACACATTGACAACCGTTCTGTTAGATAGCTGCGTTTTGGATTTAGAAGCAGATATTTCCCTGTGCTTACTGCTGTTTCTTCCATATGCCGGTAATGGGCTGAAAACGCCTGTTTTGGGACTCTGCACAGAAAGGGTTTGCAGACTGCTGAATCCACACACGGGTTTAACTCTGGAAGTTGAGTGCACACATTGACAACCGTTCTGTTAGATAGCTGCGTATTGGATTTAGAAGCAGATATTTCCCTGTGCTTACTGCTGTTTCTTCCATATGCCGGTAATGGGCTGAAAACGCCTGTTTTGGGACTCTGCAGAGAAAGTGTTTGCAGACTGCTGAATCGACACACGGGTTTAACTCTGGAAGTTGAGTGGACACATTGACAACCGTTCTGTTAGATAGCTGCGTTTTGGATTTAGAAGCAGATATTTCCCTGTGCTTACTGCTATTTCTTCCATATGCCGGTAATGGGCTGAAAACGCCTGTTTTGGGACTCTGCAGAGAAAGTGTTTGCGGACTGCTGAATCCACACACGGGTTTAACTCTGGAAGTTGAGTGCACACATTGACAACCGTTCTGTTAGATAGCTGCGTTTTGGATTTAGAAGCAGATATTTCCCTGTGCTTACTGCTGTTTCTTCCATATGCCGGTAATGGGCTGAAAACGCCTGTTTTGGGACTCTGCAGAGAATGTGTTTGCAGACTGCTGAATCCACACACTGGTTTAACTCTGGAAGTTGAGTGCACACATTGACAACCGTTCTGTTAGATAGCTGCGTTTTGGATTTAGAAGCAGATATTTCCCTGTGCTTACTGCTGTTTCTTCCATATGCCGGTAATGGGCTGAAAACGCCTGTTTTGGGACTCTGCAGAGAAAGTGTTTGCAGACTGCTGAATCCACACACGGGTTTAACTCTGGAAGTTGAGTGCACACATTGACAACCGTTCTGTTAGATAGCTGCGTTTTGGATTTAGAAGCAGATATTTCCCTGTGCTTACTGCTGTTTCTTCCATATGCCGGTAATGGGCTGAAAACGCCTGTTTTGGGACTCTGCAGAGAAAGTGTTTGCAGACTGCTGAATCCACACACGGGTTTAACTCTGGAAGTTGAGTGCACACATTGACAACCGTTCTGTTAGATAGCTGCGTTTTGGATTTAGAAGCAGATATTTCCCTGTGCTTACTGCTGTTTCTTCCATATGCCGGTAATGGGCTGAAAACGCCTGTTTTGGGACTCTGCACAGAAAGGGTTTGCAGACTGCTGAATCCACACACGGGTTTAACTCTGGAAGTTGAGTGCACACATTGACAACCGTTCTGTTAGATAGCTGCGTTTTGGATTTAGAAGCAGATATTTCCCTGTGCTTACTGCTGTTTCTTCCATATGCCGGTAATGGGCTGAAAACGCCTGTTTTGGGACTCTGCAGAGAAAGTGTTTGCAGACTGCTGAATCCACACACGGGTTTAACTTTGGAAGTTGAGTGCACACATTGACAACCGTTCTGTTAGATAGCTGCGTTTTGGATTTAGAAGCAGATATTTCCCTGTGCTTACTGCTGTTTCTTCCATATGCCGGTAATGGGCTGAAAACGCCTGTTTTGGGACTCTGCACAGAAAGGGTTTGCAGACTGCTGAATCCACACACGGGTTTAACTCTGGAAGTTGAGTGCACACATTGACAACCGTTCTGTTAGATAGCTGCGTTTTGGATTTAGAAGCAGATATTTCCCTGTGCTTACTGCTGTTTCTTCCATATGCCGGTAATGGGCTGAAAATGCCTGTTTTGGGACTCTGCAGAGAAAGTGTTTGCAGACTGCTGAATCCACACACGGGTTTAACTCTGGAAGTTGAGTGCACACATTGACAACCGTTCTGTTAGATAGCTGCGTTTTGGATTTAGAAGCAGATATTTCCCTGTGCTTACTGCTGTTTCTTCCATATGCCGGTAATGGGCTGAAAACGCCTGTTTTGGGACTCTGCACAGAAAGGGTTTGCAGACTGCTGAATCCACACACGGGTTTAACTCTGGAAGTTGAGTGCACACATTGACAACCGTTCTGTTAGATAGCTGCGTTTTGGATTTAGAAGCAGATATTTCCCTGTGCTTACTGCTGTTTCTTCCATATGCCGGTAATGGGCTGAAAACGCCTGTTTTGGGACTCTGCAGAGAAAGTGTTTGCAGACTGCTGAATCCACACACGGGTTTAACTCTGGAAGTTGAGTGCACACACTGACAACCGTTCTGTTAGATAGCTGCGTTTTGGATTTAGAAGCAGATATTTCCCTGTGCTTACTGCTGTTTCTTCCATATGCTGGTATTGGGCTGAAAACGCCTGTTTTGGGACTCTGCACAGAAAGTGTTTGCAGACTGCTGAATCCATACACGGTTTTATCTCTGGAAGTTGAGTGCACGCATTGACAACCATTCAGTTAGATAGCTGCCTTTTGGTTTTAGAAGCATTTATTTCTCTTTACAGCATATACTCTCATTCACTCTGGAATATCCAAACGCAGCTCCTAAAAGAAACGGGTTTCGAAGTATAATCAGATATTTCTCTTTACATCTTGTACCCCAGTACACTCTGATATATGCATACGCAGCTCCTGTAAGAAACGTGTTTGTAACTCGCTGATTCTGAGCATATATTGAAGTCTCTTAGGTGAATGAACACACAGCAGAGGAGTTTGAAAAAAACATTTCTTCCATGTTATAGATGCACTGTTACTGCTATTACTTTTAGGCTGGTGTTTTCCTGGAAATGTTGGTTTTAGAATTTCCATATAAATGGTTTGTAAACTGCTGCTTAAGTGGAGCAGTTTAATTCGTTAAGTTGAATGCCCTCATTCACAATCATTCTGTTAGCTAGCTCCGTTTTGGTTTTAGAAGCCTGTGTTTCTAGTTACAGCATATACTCCCATTCATTCTGGAATAGCCAAACGCAGCTCCCAGAATAGACGTGTTTCTAAGTCGCTGAATCTAAACATAGATTCAACTCCCTTAGGTGAACGAACACACAGCACAGCAGTTTGAAAGAAACGTTTTATTTGAGTTTTAGACGCAGTCTTATTGCTATTTCTTAGAGGCCGGTATTTTGCTGGGAATGTCTGTTTTAGAATCTGCACAAAAATCTTTTCTAAACTGCTGCATAGAAACAACAGTTTATCTCAATAAGCTGAATGCACACAGTGACAACCATTCTGTTAGATGGCTCCGTGTTTGTTTTAGAACCAGATATTTCACTTTAAACCTTATACTCCAGTACACTCTGGAATATGCAAATGCAGCTCCTGGAAGAAACGTGTTTCTTACTCGCTGAATCTGAACATATACTCAAGACTCTTAGGTGAATGAACACAGAGCAGAGCATTTTGAAGAAAACGTTTCTTCTATGTTATAGATGCAGTCTTACTGCTACTTCTTTTAGGCTGGTGTTTTGCTGCAAATGTTGATTTTAGAATTTGCATATAAAGGGTTTCTAAACTGCTGCCTAAGAAGAGCAGATTAACCCTTTAAGTTGAATGCACACATTCACAACCATTCTGTTAGATAGCTCCGTTTTGGTTTTAGAAACAGATATTTCTCTTTACAGCATTTACTCCCATACACTCTGGAATATCGAAATGCAGCTCCTAGAATAAACGTGTTTCAAACTCGCTGAATCCAAACATAGATTCAACGACCTTTGGTGAACGAACACACTGCAGAGCAGTTTGAAAGAAACGTTCCCTCTGAGTTTTAGACGCAGTCTTACTGCTATTTCTTATAGGCCGGTATTTTGCTGGAAATGTCTGTTTGAGAATCTACACAGAAATGTTTTCTAAACTGCTGCATACAAACAGCAGTTTAGCTCAGTAAGTTGAATGCACACATTGACAACCATTCCATTAGATCATCCGTTTTTCTTTTGGAACGAGACATTTGTCTTTACATCTTATACTCCAGTATACTCTGGAATAGGCAAACACAGCTCCTGGAAGAAACGTGTTGCTAACTAGCTGAATCTGAACATATATTCAAGTCTCTTATATGAATGAACACACAGCAGAGCAGTTTGAAAACAGTTTCTTCCATGTTAAAGATGCAGTCTTACTGCTATTTCCTATAGGCTGGTGTTTTGCTGGAAAGGTCTGTACGAGAATTTGCATATAAAGGGTTTCTAAAGTGCTGCATGAGAAGAGCAGTTTACCTCTTTAAGCCGAAGGCACACATTCACAACCACTCTGCTAGATAGATCCATTTTGGTTTTAGAAACAGATATTTCTCTTTACAGCATATACTCCCATTCATTCTGGAATATCCAAAGACAGCTCCTAGAATAAACGTGTCTCTATCTCGCTGAATCAAAACATAGATTCAACTCCCTTAGGTCAAAGAACACATGGCCGAGCAGTTTGAAAGAAACGTTTCTTCTGAGTTTTAGACGCAGTCTTAATGCTCTTTCTTATATATGCCGGTACTGGGCCGGAAAGTCCTGTTTTGAGACTCTGCACAGAAAGTGTTTGCAGACTGCTGAATCCACACACGGGTTTAACTCTGGAAGTTGAGTGCACACATTGACAACCGTTCTGTTAGATAGCTGCGTTTTGGATTTAGAAGCAGATATTTCCCTGAGCTTAATGCGGTTTCTTCCATATGCCGGTAATGGGTTGAAAACGCCTGTTTTGGGACTCTGCAGAGAAAGGGTTTGCAGACTGCTGAATCCACACACGGGTTTAACTCTGGAAGTTGAGTGCACACATTGACAACCGTTCTGTTAGATAGCTGCGTTTTGGATTTAGAAGCAGATATTTCCCTGTGCTTACTGCTGCTTCTTCCATATGCCGGTAATGGGCTGAAAACGCCTGTTTTGGGACTCTGCACAGAAAGGGTTTGCAGACTGCTGAATCCACACACGGGTTTAACTCTGGAAGTTGAGTGCACACATTGACAACCGTTCTGTTAGATAGCTGCGTTTTGGATTTAGAAGCAGATATTTCCCTGTGCTTACTGCTGTTTCTTCCATATGCCGGTAATGGGCTGAAAACGCCTGTTTTGGGACACTGCAGAGAAAGGGTTTGCAGACTGCTGAATCCACACACGGGTTTAACTCTGGAAGTTGAGTGCACACATTGACAACCGTTCTGTTAGATAGCTGCGTTTTGGATTTAGAAGCAGATATTTCCCTGTGCTTACTGCTGTTTCTTCCATATGCCGGTAATGGGCTGAAAACGCCTGTTTTGGGACTCTGCAGAGAAAGGGTTTGCAGACTGCTGAATCCACACACGGGTTTAACTCTGGAAGTTGAGTGCACACATTGACAACCGTTCTGTTAGATAGCTGCGTTTTGGATTTAGAAGCAGATATTTCCCTGTGCTTACTGCTGTTTCTTCCATATGCCGGTAATGGGCTGAAAACGCCTGTTTTGGGACTCTGCACAGAAAGGGTTTGCAGACTGCTGAATCCACACACGGGTTTAACTCTGGAAGTTGAGTGCACACATTGACAACCGTTCTGTTAGATAGCTGCGTTTTGGATTTAGAAGCAGATATTTCCCTGTGCTTACTGCTGTTTCTTCCATATGCCGGTAATGGGCTGAAAACGCCTGTTTTGGGACTTTGCAGAGAAAGTGTTTGCAGACTGCTGAATCCACACACGGGTTTAACTCTGGAAGTTGAGTGCACACATTGACAACCGTTCTGTTAGATAGCTGCGTTTTGGATTTAGAAGCAGATATTTCCCTTTGCTTACTGCTGTTTCTTCCATATGCCGGTAATGGGCTGAAAACGCCTGTTTTGGGACTCTGCACAGAAAGTGTTTGCAGACTGCTGAATCCACACACGGGTTTCACTCTGGAAGTTGAGTGCACACATTGACAACCGTTCTGTTAGATAGCTGCGTTTTGGATTTAGAAGCAGATATTTCCCTGTGCTTACTGCTGTTTCTTCCATATGCCGGTAAAGGACTGAAAACGCCTGTTTTGGGACTCTGCAGAGAAAGTGTTTGCAGACTGCTGAATCCACACACGGGTTTAACTCTGGAAGTTGAGTGCACACATTGACAACCGTTCTGTTAGATAGCTGCGTTTTGGATTTAGAAGCAGATATTTCCCTGTGCTTACTGCTGTTTCTTCCATATGCCGGTAATGGGCTGAAAACGCCTGTTTTGGTAATCTGCACAGAAAGGGTTTGCGAACTGCTGAATCCACACACGGGTTTAACTCTGGAAGTTGAGTGCACACATTGACAACCGTTCTGTTAGATAGCTGCGTTTTGGATTTAGAAGCAGATATTTCCCTGTGCTTACTGCTGTTTCTTCCATATGCCGGTAATGGGTTGAAAACGCCTGTTTCGGGACTCTGCAGAGAAAGTGTTTGCAGACTGCTGAATCCACACACGGGTTTAACTCTGGAAGTTGAGTGCACACATTGACAACCGTTCTGTTAGATAGCTGCGTTTTGGATTTAGAAGCAGATATTTCCCTGTGCTTACTGCTGTTTCTTCCATATGCCGGTAATGGGCTGAAAACGCCTGTTTTGGGACTCTGCACAGAAAGGGTTTGCAGACTGCTGAATCCACACACCGGTTTGACTCTGGAAATTGAGTGAACACATTGACAACCGTTCTGTTAGATAGCTGCGTTTTGGATTTAGAAGCAGATATTTCCCTGTGCTTACTGCTGTTTCTTCCATATGCCGGTAATGAGCTGAAAACGCCTGTTTTGGGACTCTGCAGAGAAAGTGTTTCCAGACTGCTGAATCCACTCACGGGTTTAACTCTGGATGTTGAGTGCACACATTGAAAACCGTTCTGTTAGATAGCTGCGTTTTGGATTTAGAAGCAGATATTTCCCTGTGCTTACTGCTGTTTCTTCCATATGCCGGTAATGGGCTGAAAACGCCTGTTTTGGGACTCTGCACAGAAAGGGTTTGCAGACTGCTGAATCCACACACGGGTTTAACTCTGGAAGTTGAGTGCACACATTGACAACCGTTCTGTTAGATAGCTGCGTTTTGGAT
Organism: Aotus nancymaae; assembly: GCF_030222135.1. Lineage (NCBI taxonomy): Eukaryota > Metazoa > Chordata > Mammalia > Primates > Aotidae > Aotus > Aotus nancymaae. Next base: position 66,744 of record NW_026988497.1, on the reverse strand, counting down.
TTAGAAGCAGATATTTCCCTGTGCTTACTGCTGTTTCTTCCATATGCCGGTAATGGGCTGAAAACGCCTGTTTTGGGACTCTGCAGAGAAAGTGTTTGCAGACTGCTGAATCCACACACGGGTTTAACTCTGGAAGTTGAGTGCACACATTGACAACCGTTCTGTTAGATAGCTGCGTTTTGGATTTAGAAGCAGATATTTCCCTGTGCTTACTGCTGTTTCTTCCATATGCCGGTAATGGGCTGAAAACGCCTGTTTTGGGACTCTGCACAGAAAGTGTTTGCAGACTGCTGAATCCACACACGGGTTTAACTCTGGAAGTTGAGTGCACACATTGACAACCGTTCTGTTAGATAGCTGCGTTTTGGATTTAGAAGCAGATATTTCCCTGTGCTTACTGCTGTTTCTTCCATATGCCGGTAATGGGCTGAAAACGCCTGTTTTGGGACTCTGCACAGAAAGTGTTTGCAGACTGCTGAATCCACACACGGGTTTAACTCTGGAAGTTGAGTGCACACATTGACAACCGTTCTGTTAGATAGCTGCGTTTTGGATTTAGAAGCAGATATTTCCCTGTGCTTACTGCTGTTTCTTCCATATGCCGGTAAAGGACTGAAAACGCCTGTTTTGGGACTCTGCAGAGAAAGTGTTTGCAGACTGCTGAATCCACACACGGGTTTAACTCTGGAAGTTGAGTGCACACATTGACAACCGTTCTGTTAGATAGCTGCGTTTTGGATTTAGAAGCAGATATTTCCCTGTGCTTACTGCTGTTTCTTCCATATGCCGGTAATGGGCTGAAAACGCCTGTTTTGGGACTCTGCAGAGAATGTGTTTGCAGACTGCTGAATCCACACACTGGTTTAACTCTGGAAGTTGAGTGCACACATTGACAACCGTTCTGTTAGATAGCTGCGTTTTGGATTTAGAAGCAGATATTTCCCTGTGCTTACTGCTGTTTCTTCCATATGCCGGTAATGGGCTGAAAACGCCTGTTTTGGGACTCTGCACAGAAAGGGTTTGCAGACTGCTGAATCCACACACGGGTTTAACTCTGGAAGTTGAGTGCACACATTGACAACCGTTCTGTTAGATAGCTGCGTTTTGGATTTAGAAGCAGATATTTCCCTGTGCTTACTGCTGTTTCTTCCATATGCCGGTAATGGGCTGAAAACGCCTGTTTTGGGACTCTGCAGAGAAAGTGTTTGCAGACTGCTGAATCCACACACGGGTTTAACTCTGGAAGTTGAGTGCACACATTGACAACCGTTCTGTTAGATAGCTGCGTTTTGGATTTAGAAGCAGATATTTCCCTGTGCTTACTGCTGTTTCTTCCATATGCCGGTAATGGGCTGAAAACGCCTGTTTTGGGACTCTGCACAGAAAGGGTTTGCAGACTGCTGAATCCACACACGGGTTTAACTCTGGAAGTTGAGTGCACACATTGACAACCGTTCTGTTAGATAGCTGCGTTTTGGATTTAGAAGCAGATATTTCCCTGTGCTTACTGCTGTTTCTTCCATATGCCGGTAATGGGCTGAAAACACCTGTTTTGGGACTCTGCACAGAAAGGGTTTGCAGACTGCTGAATCCACACACGGGTTTAACTCTGGAAGTTGAGTGCACACATTGACAACCGTTCTGTTAGATAGCTGCGTTTTGGATTTAGAAGCAGATATTTCCCTGTGCTTACTGCTGTTTCTTCCATATGCCGGTAATGGGCTGAAAACGCCTGTTTTGGGACTTTGCAGAGAAAGTGTTTGCAGACTGCTGAATCCACACACGGGTTTAACTCTGGAAGTTGAGTGCACACATTGACAACCGTTCTGTTAGATAGCTGCGTTTTGGATTTAGAAGCAGATATTTCCCTGTGCTTACTGCTGTTTCTTCCATATGCCGGTAATGGGCTGAAAACGCCTGTTTTGGGACTCTGCAGAGAAAGTGTTTGCAGACTGCTGAATCCACACACGGGTTTAATTCTGGAAGTTGAGTGCACACATTGACAACCGTTCTGTTAGATAGCTGCGTTTTGGATTTAGAAGCAGATATTTCCCTGTGCTTACTGCTGTTTCTTCCATATGCCGGTAATGGGCTGAAAACGTCTGTTTTGGGACTCTGCACAGAAAGGGTTTGCAGACTGCTGAATCCACACACGGCTTTAACTCTGGAAATGGAGTGCACACATTGACAACCGTTCTGTTAGATAGCTGCGTTTTGGATTTACAAGGAGATATTTCCCTGTGCTTACTGCTGTTTCTTCCATATGCCGGTAATGGGCTGAAAACGTCTGTTTTGGGACTCTGCAGAGAAAGTGTTTGCAGACTGCTGAATCCACACACGGGTTTAACTCTGGAAGTTGAGTGCACACATTGACAACCGTTCTGTTATATAGCTGCGTTTTGGATTTAGAAGCAGATATTTCCCTGGGCTTACTGCTGTTTCTTCCATATGCTGGTAAAGGGCTGAAAACGCCTGTTTTGGGACTCTGCAGAGAAAGTGTTTGCAGACTGCTGAATCCACACACGGGTTTAACTCTGGAAGTTGAGTGCACACATTGACAACCGTTCTGTTAGATAGCTGCGTTTTGGATTTAGAAGCAGATATTTCCCTGTGCTTACTGCTGTTTCTTCCATATGCCGGTAATGGGCTGAAAACGCCTGTTTTGGGACTCTGCACAGAAAGGGTTTGCAGACTGCTGAATCCACACACGGGTTTAACTCTGGAAGTTGAGTGCACACATTGACAACCGTTCTGTTAGATAGCTGCGTATTGGATTTAGAAGCAGATATTTCCCTGTGCTTACTGCTGTTTCTTCCATATGCCGGTAATGGGCTGAAAACGCCTGTTTTGGGACTCTGCAGAGAAAGTGTTTGCAGACTGCTGAATCGACACACGGGTTTAACTCTGGAAGTTGAGTGGACACATTGACAACCGTTCTGTTAGATAGCTGCGTTTTGGATTTAGAAGCAGATATTTCCCTGTGCTTACTGCTATTTCTTCCATATGCCGGTAATGGGCTGAAAACGCCTGTTTTGGGACTCTGCAGAGAAAGTGTTTGCGGACTGCTGAATCCACACACGGGTTTAACTCTGGAAGTTGAGTGCACACATTGACAACCGTTCTGTTAGATAGCTGCGTTTTGGATTTAGAAGCAGATATTTCCCTGTGCTTACTGCTGTTTCTTCCATATGCCGGTAATGGGCTGAAAACGCCTGTTTTGGGACTCTGCAGAGAATGTGTTTGCAGACTGCTGAATCCACACACTGGTTTAACTCTGGAAGTTGAGTGCACACATTGACAACCGTTCTGTTAGATAGCTGCGTTTTGGATTTAGAAGCAGATATTTCCCTGTGCTTACTGCTGTTTCTTCCATATGCCGGTAATGGGCTGAAAACGCCTGTTTTGGGACTCTGCAGAGAAAGTGTTTGCAGACTGCTGAATCCACACACGGGTTTAACTCTGGAAGTTGAGTGCACACATTGACAACCGTTCTGTTAGATAGCTGCGTTTTGGATTTAGAAGCAGATATTTCCCTGTGCTTACTGCTGTTTCTTCCATATGCCGGTAATGGGCTGAAAACGCCTGTTTTGGGACTCTGCAGAGAAAGTGTTTGCAGACTGCTGAATCCACACACGGGTTTAACTCTGGAAGTTGAGTGCACACATTGACAACCGTTCTGTTAGATAGCTGCGTTTTGGATTTAGAAGCAGATATTTCCCTGTGCTTACTGCTGTTTCTTCCATATGCCGGTAATGGGCTGAAAACGCCTGTTTTGGGACTCTGCACAGAAAGGGTTTGCAGACTGCTGAATCCACACACGGGTTTAACTCTGGAAGTTGAGTGCACACATTGACAACCGTTCTGTTAGATAGCTGCGTTTTGGATTTAGAAGCAGATATTTCCCTGTGCTTACTGCTGTTTCTTCCATATGCCGGTAATGGGCTGAAAACGCCTGTTTTGGGACTCTGCAGAGAAAGTGTTTGCAGACTGCTGAATCCACACACGGGTTTAACTTTGGAAGTTGAGTGCACACATTGACAACCGTTCTGTTAGATAGCTGCGTTTTGGATTTAGAAGCAGATATTTCCCTGTGCTTACTGCTGTTTCTTCCATATGCCGGTAATGGGCTGAAAACGCCTGTTTTGGGACTCTGCACAGAAAGGGTTTGCAGACTGCTGAATCCACACACGGGTTTAACTCTGGAAGTTGAGTGCACACATTGACAACCGTTCTGTTAGATAGCTGCGTTTTGGATTTAGAAGCAGATATTTCCCTGTGCTTACTGCTGTTTCTTCCATATGCCGGTAATGGGCTGAAAACGCCTGTTTTGGGACTCTGCAGAGAAAGTGTTTGCAGACTGCTGAATCCACACACGGGTTTAACTCTGGAAGTTGAGTGCACACATTGACAACCGTTCTGTTAGATAGCTGCGTTTTGGATTTAGAAGCAGATATTTCCCTGTGCTTACTGCTGTTTCTTCCATATGCCGGTAATGGGCTGAAAACGCCTGTTTTGGGACTCTGCACAGAAAGTGTTTGCAGACTGCTGAATCCACACACGGGTTTAACTCTGGAAGTTGAGTGCACACATTGACAACCGTTCTGTTAGATAGCTGCGTTTTGGATTTAGAAGCAGATATTTCCCTGTGCTTACTGCTGTTTCTTCCATATGCCGGTAATGGGCTGAAAACGCCTGTTTTGGGACTCTGCACAGAAAGTGTTTGCAGACTGCTGAATCCACACACGGGTTTAACTCTGGAAGTTGAGTGCACACATTGACAACCGTTCTGTTAGATAGCTGCGTTTTGGATTTAGAAGCAGATATTTCCCTGTGCTTACTGCTGTTTCTTCCATATGCCGGTAAAGGACTGAAAACGCCTGTTTTGGGACTCTGCAGAGAAAGTGTTTGCAGACTGCTGAATCCACACACGGGTTTAACTCTGGAAGTTGAGTGCACACATTGACAACCGTTCTGTTAGATAGCTGCGTTTTGGATTTAGAAGCAGATATTTCCCTGTGCTTACTGCTGTTTCTTCCATATGCCGGTAATGGGCTGAAAACGCCTGTTTTGGGACTCTGCAGAGAATGTGTTTGCAGACTGCTGAATCCACACACTGGTTTAACTCTGGAAGTTGAGTGCACACATTGACAACCGTTCTGTTAGATAGCTGCGTTTTGGATTTAGAAGCAGATATTTCCCTGTGCTTACTGCTGTTTCTTCCATATGCCGGTAATGGGCTGAAAACGCCTGTTTTGGGACTCTGCACAGAAAGGGTTTGCAGACTGCTGAATCCACACACGGGTTTAACTCTGGAAGTTGAGTGCACACATTGACAACCGTTCTGTTAGATAGCTGCGTTTTGGATTTAGAAGCAGATATTTCCCTGTGCTTACTGCTGTTTCTTCCATATGCCGGTAATGGGCTGAAAACGCCTGTTTTGGGACTCTGCAGAGAAAGTGTTTGCAGACTGCTGAATCCACACACGGGTTTAACTCTGGAAGTTGAGTGCACACATTGACAACCGTTCTGTTAGATAGCTGCGTTTTGGATTTAGAAGCAGATATTTCCCTGTGCTTACTGCTGTTTCTTCCATATGCCGGTAATGGGCTGAAAACGCCTGTTTTGGGACTCTGCACAGAAAGGGTTTGCAGACTGCTGAATCCACACACGGGTTTAACTCTGGAAGTTGAGTGCACACATTGACAACCGTTCTGTTAGATAGCTGCGTTTTGGATTTAGAAGCAGATATTTCCCTGTGCTTACTGCTGTTTCTTCCATATGCCGGTAATGGGCTGAAAACACCTGTTTTGGGACTCTGCACAGAAAGGGTTTGCAGACTGCTGAATCCACACACGGGTTTAACTCTGGAAGTTGAGTGCACACATTGACAACCGTTCTGTTAGATAGCTGCGTTTTGGATTTAGAAGCAGATATTTCCCTGTGCTTACTGCTGTTTCTTCCATATGCCGGTAATGGGCTGAAAACGCCTGTTTTGGGACTTTGCAGAGAAAGTGTTTGCAGACTGCTGAATCCACACACGGGTTTAACTCTGGAAGTTGAGTGCACACATTGACAACCGTTCTGTTAGATAGCTGCGTTTTGGATTTAGAAGCAGATATTTCCCTGTGCTTACTGCTGTTTCTTCCATATGCCGGTAATGGGCTGAAAACGCCTGTTTTGGGACTCTGCAGAGAAAGTGTTTGCAGACTGCTGAATCCACACACGGGTTTAATTCTGGAAGTTGAGTGCACACATTGACAACCGTTCTGTTAGATAGCTGCGTTTTGGATTTAGAAGCAGATATTTCCCTGTGCTTACTGCTGTTTCTTCCATATGCCGGTAATGGGCTGAAAACGTCTGTTTTGGGACTCTGCACAGAAAGGGTTTGCAGACTGCTGAATCCACACACGGCTTTAACTCTGGAAATGGAGTGCACACATTGACAACCGTTCTGTTAGATAGCTGCGTTTTGGATTTACAAGGAGATATTTCCCTGTGCTTACTGCTGTTTCTTCCATATGCCGGTAATGGGCTGAAAACGTCTGTTTTGGGACTCTGCAGAGAAAGTGTTTGCAGACTGCTGAATCCACACACGGGTTTAACTCTGGAAGTTGAGTGCACACATTGACAACCGTTCTGTTATATAGCTGCGTTTTGGATTTAGAAGCAGATATTTCCCTGGGCTTACTGCTGTTTCTTCCATATGCTGGTAAAGGGCTGAAAACGCCTGTTTTGGGACTCTGCAGAGAAAGTGTTTGCAGACTGCTGAATCCACACACGGGTTTAACTCTGGAAGTTGAGTGCACACATTGACAACCGTTCTGTTAGATAGCTGCGTTTTGGATTTAGAAGCAGATATTTCCCTGTGCTTACTGCTGTTTCTTCCATATGCCGGTAATGGGCTGAAAACGCCTGTTTTGGGACTCTGCACAGAAAGGGTTTGCAGACTGCTGAATCCACACACGGGTTTAACTCTGGAAGTTGAGTGCACACATTGACAACCGTTCTGTTAGATAGCTGCGTATTGGATTTAGAAGCAGATATTTCCCTGTGCTTACTGCTGTTTCTTCCATATGCCGGTAATGGGCTGAAAACGCCTGTTTTGGGACTCTGCAGAGAAAGTGTTTGCAGACTGCTGAATCGACACACGGGTTTAACTCTGGAAGTTGAGTGGACACATTGACAACCGTTCTGTTAGATAGCTGCGTTTTGGATTTAGAAGCAGATATTTCCCTGTGCTTACTGCTATTTCTTCCATATGCCGGTAATGGGCTGAAAACGCCTGTTTTGGGACTCTGCAGAGAAAGTGTTTGCGGACTGCTGAATCCACACACGGGTTTAACTCTGGAAGTTGAGTGCACACATTGACAACCGTTCTGTTAGATAGCTGCGTTTTGGATTTAGAAGCAGATATTTCCCTGTGCTTACTGCTGTTTCTTCCATATGCCGGTAATGGGCTGAAAACGCCTGTTTTGGGACTCTGCAGAGAATGTGTTTGCAGACTGCTGAATCCACACACTGGTTTAACTCTGGAAGTTGAGTGCACACATTGACAACCGTTCTGTTAGATAGCTGCGTTTTGGATTTAGAAGCAGATATTTCCCTGTGCTTACTGCTGTTTCTTCCATATGCCGGTAATGGGCTGAAAACGCCTGTTTTGGGACTCTGCAGAGAAAGTGTTTGCAGACTGCTGAATCCACACACGGGTTTAACTCTGGAAGTTGAGTGCACACATTGACAACCGTTCTGTTAGATAGCTGCGTTTTGGATTTAGAAGCAGATATTTCCCTGTGCTTACTGCTGTTTCTTCCATATGCCGGTAATGGGCTGAAAACGCCTGTTTTGGGACTCTGCAGAGAAAGTGTTTGCAGACTGCTGAATCCACACACGGGTTTAACTCTGGAAGTTGAGTGCACACATTGACAACCGTTCTGTTAGATAGCTGCGTTTTGGATTTAGAAGCAGATATTTCCCTGTGCTTACTGCTGTTTCTTCCATATGCCGGTAATGGGCTGAAAACGCCTGTTTTGGGACTCTGCACAGAAAGGGTTTGCAGACTGCTGAATCCACACACGGGTTTAACTCTGGAAGTTGAGTGCACACATTGACAACCGTTCTGTTAGATAGCTGCGTTTTGGATTTAGAAGCAGATATTTCCCTGTGCTTACTGCTGTTTCTTCCATATGCCGGTAATGGGCTGAAAACGCCTGTTTTGGGACTCTGCAGAGAAAGTGTTTGCAGACTGCTGAATCCACACACGGGTTTAACTTTGGAAGTTGAGTGCACACATTGACAACCGTTCTGTTAGATAGCTGCGTTTTGGATTTAGAAGCAGATATTTCCCTGTGCTTACTGCTGTTTCTTCCATATGCCGGTAATGGGCTGAAAACGCCTGTTTTGGGACTCTGCACAGAAAGGGTTTGCAGACTGCTGAATCCACACACGGGTTTAACTCTGGAAGTTGAGTGCACACATTGACAACCGTTCTGTTAGATAGCTGCGTTTTGGATTTAGAAGCAGATATTTCCCTGTGCTTACTGCTGTTTCTTCCATATGCCGGTAATGGGCTGAAAATGCCTGTTTTGGGACTCTGCAGAGAAAGTGTTTGCAGACTGCTGAATCCACACACGGGTTTAACTCTGGAAGTTGAGTGCACACATTGACAACCGTTCTGTTAGATAGCTGCGTTTTGGATTTAGAAGCAGATATTTCCCTGTGCTTACTGCTGTTTCTTCCATATGCCGGTAATGGGCTGAAAACGCCTGTTTTGGGACTCTGCACAGAAAGGGTTTGCAGACTGCTGAATCCACACACGGGTTTAACTCTGGAAGTTGAGTGCACACATTGACAACCGTTCTGTTAGATAGCTGCGTTTTGGATTTAGAAGCAGATATTTCCCTGTGCTTACTGCTGTTTCTTCCATATGCCGGTAATGGGCTGAAAACGCCTGTTTTGGGACTCTGCAGAGAAAGTGTTTGCAGACTGCTGAATCCACACACGGGTTTAACTCTGGAAGTTGAGTGCACACACTGACAACCGTTCTGTTAGATAGCTGCGTTTTGGATTTAGAAGCAGATATTTCCCTGTGCTTACTGCTGTTTCTTCCATATGCTGGTATTGGGCTGAAAACGCCTGTTTTGGGACTCTGCACAGAAAGTGTTTGCAGACTGCTGAATCCATACACGGTTTTATCTCTGGAAGTTGAGTGCACGCATTGACAACCATTCAGTTAGATAGCTGCCTTTTGGTTTTAGAAGCATTTATTTCTCTTTACAGCATATACTCTCATTCACTCTGGAATATCCAAACGCAGCTCCTAAAAGAAACGGGTTTCGAAGTATAATCAGATATTTCTCTTTACATCTTGTACCCCAGTACACTCTGATATATGCATACGCAGCTCCTGTAAGAAACGTGTTTGTAACTCGCTGATTCTGAGCATATATTGAAGTCTCTTAGGTGAATGAACACACAGCAGAGGAGTTTGAAAAAAACATTTCTTCCATGTTATAGATGCACTGTTACTGCTATTACTTTTAGGCTGGTGTTTTCCTGGAAATGTTGGTTTTAGAATTTCCATATAAATGGTTTGTAAACTGCTGCTTAAGTGGAGCAGTTTAATTCGTTAAGTTGAATGCCCTCATTCACAATCATTCTGTTAGCTAGCTCCGTTTTGGTTTTAGAAGCCTGTGTTTCTAGTTACAGCATATACTCCCATTCATTCTGGAATAGCCAAACGCAGCTCCCAGAATAGACGTGTTTCTAAGTCGCTGAATCTAAACATAGATTCAACTCCCTTAGGTGAACGAACACACAGCACAGCAGTTTGAAAGAAACGTTTTATTTGAGTTTTAGACGCAGTCTTATTGCTATTTCTTAGAGGCCGGTATTTTGCTGGGAATGTCTGTTTTAGAATCTGCACAAAAATCTTTTCTAAACTGCTGCATAGAAACAACAGTTTATCTCAATAAGCTGAATGCACACAGTGACAACCATTCTGTTAGATGGCTCCGTGTTTGTTTTAGAACCAGATATTTCACTTTAAACCTTATACTCCAGTACACTCTGGAATATGCAAATGCAGCTCCTGGAAGAAACGTGTTTCTTACTCGCTGAATCTGAACATATACTCAAGACTCTTAGGTGAATGAACACAGAGCAGAGCATTTTGAAGAAAACGTTTCTTCTATGTTATAGATGCAGTCTTACTGCTACTTCTTTTAGGCTGGTGTTTTGCTGCAAATGTTGATTTTAGAATTTGCATATAAAGGGTTTCTAAACTGCTGCCTAAGAAGAGCAGATTAACCCTTTAAGTTGAATGCACACATTCACAACCATTCTGTTAGATAGCTCCGTTTTGGTTTTAGAAACAGATATTTCTCTTTACAGCATTTACTCCCATACACTCTGGAATATCGAAATGCAGCTCCTAGAATAAACGTGTTTCAAACTCGCTGAATCCAAACATAGATTCAACGACCTTTGGTGAACGAACACACTGCAGAGCAGTTTGAAAGAAACGTTCCCTCTGAGTTTTAGACGCAGTCTTACTGCTATTTCTTATAGGCCGGTATTTTGCTGGAAATGTCTGTTTGAGAATCTACACAGAAATGTTTTCTAAACTGCTGCATACAAACAGCAGTTTAGCTCAGTAAGTTGAATGCACACATTGACAACCATTCCATTAGATCATCCGTTTTTCTTTTGGAACGAGACATTTGTCTTTACATCTTATACTCCAGTATACTCTGGAATAGGCAAACACAGCTCCTGGAAGAAACGTGTTGCTAACTAGCTGAATCTGAACATATATTCAAGTCTCTTATATGAATGAACACACAGCAGAGCAGTTTGAAAACAGTTTCTTCCATGTTAAAGATGCAGTCTTACTGCTATTTCCTATAGGCTGGTGTTTTGCTGGAAAGGTCTGTACGAGAATTTGCATATAAAGGGTTTCTAAAGTGCTGCATGAGAAGAGCAGTTTACCTCTTTAAGCCGAAGGCACACATTCACAACCACTCTGCTAGATAGATCCATTTTGGTTTTAGAAACAGATATTTCTCTTTACAGCATATACTCCCATTCATTCTGGAATATCCAAAGACAGCTCCTAGAATAAACGTGTTTCTATCTCGCTGAATCAAAACATAGATTCAACTCCCTTAGGTCAAAGAACACATGGCCGAGCAGTTTGAAAGAAACGTTTCTTCTGAGTTTTAGACGCAGTCTTAATGCTCTTTCTTATATATGCCGGTACTGGGCCGGAAAGTCCTGTTTTGAGACTCTGCACAGAAAGTGTTTGCAGACTGCTGAATCCACACACGGGTTTAACTCTGGAAGTTGAGTGCACACATTGACAACCGTTCTGTTAGATAGCTGCGTTTTGGATTTAGAAGCAGATATTCCCCTGAGCTTAATGCGGTTTCTTCCATATGCCGGTAATGGGTTGAAAACGCCTGTTTTGGGACTCTGCAGAGAAAGGGTTTGCAGACTGCTGAATCCACACACGGGTTTAACTCTGGAAGTTGAGTGCACACATTGACAACCGTTCTGTTAGATAGCTGCGTTTTGGATTTAGAAGCAGATATTTCCCTGTGCTTACTGCTGCTTCTTCCATATGCCGGTAATGGGCTGAAAACGCCTGTTTTGGGACTCTGCACAGAAAGGGTTTGCAGACTGCTGAATCCACACACGGGTTTAACTCTGGAAGTTGAGTGCACACATTGACAACCGTTCTGTTAGATAGCTGCGTTTTGGATTTAGAAGCAGATATTTCCCTGTGCTTACTGCTGTTTCTTCCATATGCCGGTAATGGGCTGAAAACGCCTGTTTTGGGACACTGCAGAGAAAGGGTTTGCAGACCGCTGAATCCACACACGTGTTTAACTCTGGAAGTTGAGTGCACACATTGACAACCGTTCTGTTAGATAGCTGCGTTTTGGATTTAGAAGCAGATATTTCCCTGTGCTTACTGCTGTTTCTTCCATATGCCGGTAATGGGCTGAAAACGCCTGTTTTGGGACTCTGCAGAGAAAGGGTTTGCAGACTGCTGAATCCACACACGGGTTTAACTCTGGAAGTTGAGTGCACACATTGACAACCGTTCTGTTAGATAGCTGCGTTTTGGATTTAGAAGCAGATATTTCCCTGTGCTTACTGCTGTTTCTTCCATATGCCGGTAATGGGCTGAAAACGTCTGTTTTGGGACTCTGCACAGAAAGGGTTTGCAGACTGCTGAATCCACACACGGGTTTAACTCTGGAAGTTGAGTGCACACATTGACAACCGTTCTGTTAGATAGCTGCGTTTTGGATTTAGAAGCAGATATTTCCCTGTGCTTACTGCTGTTTCTTCCATATGCCGGTAATGGGCTGAAAACGCCTGTTTTGGGACTTTGCAGAGAAAGTGTTTGCAGACTGCTGAATCCACACACGGGTTTAACTCTGGAAGTTGAGTGCACACATTGACAACCGTTCTGTTAGATAGCTGCGTTTTGGATTTAGAAGCAGATATTTCCCTGTGCTTACTGCTGTTTCTTCCATATGCCGGTAATGGGCTGAAAACGCCTGTTTTGGGACTCTGCACAGAAAGTGTTTGCAGACTGCTGAATCCACACACGGGTTTAACTCTGGAAGTTGAGTGCACACATTGACAACCGTTCTGTTAGATAGCTGCGTTTTGGATTTAGAAGCAGATATTTCCCTGTGCTTACTGCTGTTTCTTCCATATGCCGGTAAAGGACTGAAAACGCCTGTTTTGGGACTCTGCAGAGAAAGTGTTTGCAGACTGCTGAATCCACACACGGGTTTAACTCTGGAAGTTGAGTGCACACATTGACAACCGTTCTGTTAGATAGCTGCGTTTTGGATTTAGAAGCAGATATTTCCCTGTGCTTACTGCTGTTTCTTCCATATGCCGGTAATGGGCTGAAAACGCCTGTTTTGGGACTCTGCAGAGAATGTGTTTGCAGACTGCTGAATCCACACACTGGTTTAACTCTGGAAGTTGAGTGCACACATTGACAACCGTTCTGTTAGATAGCTGCGTTTTGGATTTAGAAGCAGATATTTCCCTGTGCTTACTGCTGTTTCTTCCATATGCCGGTAATGGGCTGAAAACGCCTGTTTTGGGACTCTGCACAGAAAGGGTTTGCAGACTGCTGAATCCACACACGGGTTTAACTCTGGAAGTTGAGTGCACACATTGACAACCGTTCTGTTAGATAGCTGCGTTTTGGATTTAGAAGCAGATATTTCCCTGTGCTTACTGCTGTTTCTTCCATATGCCGGTAATGGGCTGAAAACGCCTGTTTTGGGACTCTGCAGAGAAAGTGTTTGCAGACTGCTGAATCCACACACGGGTTTAACTCTGGAAGTTGAGTGCACACATTGACAACCGTTCTGTTAGATAGCTGCGTTTTGGATTTAGAAGCAGATATTTCCCTGTGCTTACTGCTGTTTCTTCCATATGCCGGTAATGGGCTGAAAACGCCTGTTTTGGGACTCTGCACAGAAAGGGTTTGCAGACTGCTGAATCCACACACGGGTTTAACTCTGGAAGTTGAGTGCACACATTGACAACCGTTCTGTTAGATAGCTGCGTTTTGGATTTAGAAGCAGATATTTCCCTGTGCTTACTGCTGTTTCTTCCATATGCCGGTAATGGGCTGAAAACACCTGTTTTGGGACTCTGCACAGAAAGGGTTTGCAGACTGCTGAATCCACACACGGGTTTAACTCTGGAAGTTGAGTGCACACATTGACAACCGTTCTGTTAGATAGCTGCGTTTTGGATTTAGAAGCAGATATTTCCCTGTGCTTACTGCTGTTTCTTCCATATGCCGGTAATGGGCTGAAAACGCCTGTTTTGGGACTTTGCAGAGAAAGTGTTTGCAGACTGCTGAATCCACACACGGGTTTAACTCTGGAAGTTGAGTGCACACATTGACAACCGTTCTGTTAGATAGCTGCGTTTTGGATTTAGAAGCAGATATTTCCCTGTGCTTACTGCTGTTTCTTCCATATGCCGGTAATGGGCTGAAAACGCCTGTTTTGGGACTCTGCAGAGAAAGTGTTTGCAGACTGCTGAATCCACACACGGGTTTAACTCTGGAAGTTGAGTGCACACATTGACAACCGTTCTGTTAGATAGCTGCCTTTTGGATTTAGAAGCAGATATTTCCCTGTGCTTACTGCTGTTTCTTCCATATGCCGGTAATGGGCTGAAAACGTCTGTTTTGGGACTCTGCACAGAAAGGGTTTGCAGACTGCTGAATCCACACACGGCTTTAACTCTGGAAATGGAGTGCACACATTGACAACCGTTCTGTTAGATAGCTGCGTTTTGGATTTACAAGCAGATATTTCCCTGTGCTTACTGCTGTTTCTTCCATATGCCGGTAATGGGCTGAAAACGTCTGTTTTGGGACTCTGCAGAGAAAGTGTTTGCAGACTGCTGAATCCACACACGGGTTTAACTCTGGAAGTTGAGTGCACACATTGACAACCGTTCTGTTATATAGCTGCGTTTTGGATTTAGAAGCAGATATTTCCCTGGGCTTACTGCTGTTTCTTCCATATGCTGGTAAAGGGCTGAAAACGCCTGTTTTGGGACTCTGCAGAGAAAGTGTTTGCAGACTGCTGAATCCACACACGGGTTTAACTCTGGAAGTTGAGTGCACACATTGACAACCGTTCTGTTAGATAGCTGCGTTTTGGATTTAGAAGCAGATATTTCCCTGTGCTTACTGCTGTTTCTTCCATATGCCGGTAATGGGCTGAAAACGCCTGTTTTGGGACTCTGCACAGAAAGGGTTTGCAGACTGCTGAATCCACACACGGGTTTAACTCTGGAAGTTGAGTGCACACATTGACAACCGTTCTGTTAGATAGCTGCGTATTGGATTTAGAAGCAGATATTTCCCTGTGCTTACTGCTGTTTCTTCCATATGCCGGTAATGGGCTGAAAACGCCTGTTTTGGGACTCTGCAGAGAAAGTGTTTGCAGACTGCTGAATCGACACACGGGTTTAACACTGGAAGTTGAGTGGACACATTGACAACCGTTCTGTTAGATAGCTGCGTTTTGGATTTAGAAGCAGATATTTCCCTGTGCTTACTGCTATTTCTTCCATATGCCGGTAATGGGCTGAAAACGCCTGTTTTGGGACTCTGCAGAGAAAGTGTTTGCGGACTGCTGAATCCACACACGGTTTTAACTCTGGAAGTTGAGTGCACACATTGACAACCGTTCTGTTAGATAGCTGCGTTTTGGATTTAGAAGCAGATATTTCCCTGTGCTTACTGCTGTTTCTTCCATATGCCGGTAATGGGCTGAAAACGCCTGTTTTGGGACTCTGCAGAGAATGTGTTTGCAGACTGCTGAATCCACACACTGGTTTAACTCTGGAAGTTGAGTGCACACATTGACAACCGTTCTGTTAGATAGCTGCGTTTTGGATTTAGAAGCAGATATTTCCCTGTGCTTACTGCTGTTTCTTCCATATGCCGGTAATGGGCTGAAAACGCCTGTTTTGGGACTCTGCAGAGAAAGTGTTTGGAGACTGCTGAATCCACACACGGGTTTAACTCTGGAAGTTGAGTGCACACATTGACAACCGTTCTGTTAGATAGCTGCGTTTTGGATTTAGAAGCAGATATTTCCCTGTGCTTACTGCTGTTTCTTCCATATGCCGGTAATGGGCTGAAAACGCCTGTTTTGGGACTCTGCAGAGAAAGTGTTTGCAGACTGCTGAATCCACACACGGGTTTAACTCTGGAAGTTGAGTGCACACATTGACAACCGTTCTGTTAGATAGCTGCGTTTTGGATTTAGAAGCAGATATTTCCCTGTGCTTACTGCTGTTTCTTCCATATGCCGGTAATGGGCTGAAAACGCCTGTTTTGGGACTCTGCACAGAAAGGGTTTGCAGACTGCTGAATCCACACACGGGTTTAACTCTGGAAGTTGAGTGCACACATTGACAACCGTTCTGTTAGATAGCTGCGTTTTGGATTTAGAAGCAGATATTTCCCTGTGCTTACTGCTGTTTCTTCCATATGCCGGTAATGGGCTGAAAACGCCTGTTTTGGGACTCTGCACAGAAAGGGTTTGCAGACTGCTGAATCCACACACGGGTTTAACTCTGGAAGTTGAGTGCACACATTGACAACCGTTCTGTTAGATAGCTGCGTTTTGGATTTAGAAGCAGATATTTCCCTGTGCTTACTGCTGTTTCTTCCATATGCCGGTAATGGGCTGAAAACGCCTGTTTTGGGACTCTGCAGAGAAAGGGTTTGCAGACTGCTGAATCCACACACGGGTTTAACTCTGGAAGTTGAGTGCACACATTGACAACCGTTCTGTTAGATAGCTGCGTTTTGGATTTAGAAGCAGATATTTCCCTGTGCTTACTGCTGTTTCTTCCATATGCCGGTAATGGGCTGAAAACGCCTGTTTTGGGACTCTGCACAGAAAGGGTTTGCAGACTGCTGAATCCACACACGGGTTTAACTCTGGAAGTTGAGTGCACACATTGACAACCGTTCTGTTAGATAGCTGCGTTTTGGATTTAGAAGCAGATATTTCCCTGTGCTTACTGCTGTTTCTTCCATATGCCGGTAATGGGCTGAAAACGCCTGTTTTGGGACTCTGCAGAGAAAGTGTTTGCAGACTGCTGAATCCACACACGGGTTTAACTCTGGAAGTTGAGTGCACACACTGACAACCGTTCTGTTAGATAGCTGCGTTTTGGATTTAGAAGCAGATATTTCCCTGTGCTTACTGCTGTTTCTTCCATATGCCGGTATTGGGCTGAAAACGCCTGTTTTGGGACTCTGCACAGAAAGTGTTTGCAGACTGCTGAATCCATACACGGTTTTATCTCTGGAAGTTGAGTGCACGCATTGACAACCATTCAGTTAGATAGCTGCCTTTTGGTTTTAGAAGCATTTATTTCTCTTTACAGCATATACTCTCATTCACTCTGGAATATCCAAACGCAGCTCCTAAAAGAAACGGGTTTCGAAGTATAATCAGATATTTCTCTTTACATCTTGTACCCCAGTACACTCTGATATATGCATACGCAGCTCCTGTAAGAAACGTGTTTGTAACTCGCTGATTCTGAGCATATATTGAAGTCTCTTAGGTGAATGAACACACAGCAGAGGAGTTTGAAAAAAACATTTCTTCCATGTTATAGATGCACTGTTACTGCTATTACTTTTAGGCTGGTGTTTTCCTGGAAATGTTGGTTTTAGAATTTCCATATAAATGGTTTGTAAACTGCTGCTTAAGTGGAGCAGTTTAATTCGTTAAGTTGAATGCCCTCATTCACAATCATTCTGTTAGCTAGCTCCGTTTTGGTTTTAGAAGCCTGTGTTTCTAGTTACAGCATATACTCCCATTCATTCTGGAATAGCCAAACGCAGCTCCCAGAATAGACGTGTTTCTAAGTCGCTGAATCTAAACATAGATTCAACTCCCTTAGGTGAACGAACACACAGCACAGCAGTTTGAAAGAAACGTTTTATTTGAGTTTTAGACGCAGTCTTATTGCTATTTCTTAGAGGCCGGTATTTTGCTGGGAATGTCTGTTTTAGAATCTGCACAAAAATCTTTTCTAAACTGCTGCATAGAAACAACAGTTTATCTCAATAAGCTGAATGCACACAGTGACAACCATTCTGTTAGATGGCTCCGTGTTTGTTTTAGAACCAGATATTTCACTTTAAACCTTATACTCCAGTACACTCTGGAATATGCAAATGCAGCTCCTGGAAGAAACGTGTTTCTTACTCGCTGAATCTGAACATATACTCAAGACTCTTAGGTGAATGAACACAGAGCAGAGCATTTTGAAGAAAACGTTTCTTCTATGTTATAGATGCAGTCTTACTGCTACTTCTTTTAGGCTGGTGTTTTGCTGCAAATGTTGATTTTAGAATTTGCATATAAAGGGTTTCTAAACTGCTGCCTAAGAAGAGCAGATTAACCCTTTAAGTTGAATGCACACATTCACAACCATTCTGTTAGATAGCTCCGTTTTGGTTTTAGAAACAGATATTTCTCTTTACAGCATTTACTCCCATACACTCTGGAATATCGAAATGCAGCTCCTAGAATAAACGTGTTTCAAACTCGCTGAATCCAAACATAGATTCAACGACCTTTGGTGAACGAACACACTGCAGAGCAGTTTGAAAGAAACGTTCCCTCTGAGTTTTAGACGCAGTCTTACTGCTATTTCTTATAGGCCGGTATTTTGCTGGAAATGTCTGTTTGAGAATCTACACAGAAATGTTTTCTAAACTGCTGCATACAAACAGCAGTTTAGCTCAGTAAGTTGAATGCACACATTGACAACCATTCCATTAGATCATCCGTTTTTCTTTTGGAACGAGACATTTGTCTTTACATCTTATACTCCAGTATACTCTGGAATAGGCAAACAGCTCCTGGAAGAAACGTGTTGCTAACTAGCTGAATCTGAACATATATTCAAGTCTCTTATATGAATGAACACACAGCAGAGCAGTTTGAAAACAGTTTCTTCCATGTTAAAGATGCAGTCTTACTGCTATTTCCTATAGGCTGGTGTTTTGCTGGAAAGGTCTGTATGAGAATTTGCATATAAAGGGTTTCTAAAGTGCTGCATGAGAAGAGCAGTTTACCTCTTTAAGCCGAAGGCACACATTCACAACCACTCTGCTAGATAGATCCATTTTGGTTTTAGAAACAGATATTTCTCTTTACAGCATATACTCCCATTCATTCTGGAATATCCAAAGACAGCTCCTAGAATAAACGTGTTTCTATCTCGCTGAATCAAAACATAGATTCAACTCCCTTAGGTCAAAGAACACATGGCCGAGCAGTTTGAAAGAAACGTTTCTTCTGAGTTTTAGACGCAGTCTTAATGCTCTTTCTTATATATGCCGGTACTGGGCCGGAAAGTCCTGTTTTGAGACTCTGCACAGAAAGTGTTTGCAGACTGCTGAATCCACACACGGGTTTAACTCTGGAAGTTGAGTGCACACATTGACAACCGTTCTGTTAGATAGCTGCGTTTTGGATTTAGAAGCAGATATTTCCCTGAGCTTAATGCGGTTTCTTCCATATGCCGGTAATGGGTTGAAAACGCCTGTTTTGGGACTCTGCAGAGAAAGGGTTTGCAGACTGCTGAATCCACACACGGGTTTAACTCTGGAAGTTGAGTGCACACATTGACAACCGTTCTGTTAGATAGCTGCGTTTTGGATTTAGAAGCAGATATTTCCCTGTGCTTACTGCTGCTTCTTCCATATGCCGGTAATGGGCTGAAAACGCCTGTTTTGGGACTCTGCACAGAAAGGGTTTGCAGACTGCTGAATCCACACACGGGTTTAACTCTGGAAGTTGAGTGCACACATTGACAACCGTTCTGTTAGATAGCTGCGTTTTGGATTTAGAAGCAGATATTTCCCTGTGCTTACTGCTGTTTCTTCCATATGCCGGTAATGGGCTGAAAACGCCTGTTTTGGGACACTGCAGAGAAAGGGTTTGCAGACTGCTGAATCCACACACGGGTTTAACTCTGGAAGTTGAGTGCACACATTGACAACCGTTCTGTTAGATAGCTGCGTTTTGGATTTAGAAGCAGATATTTCCCTGTGCTTACTGCTGTTTCTTCCATATGCCGGTAATGGGCTGAAAACGCCTGTTTTGGGACTCTGCAGAGAAAGGGTTTGCAGACTGCTGAATCCACACACGGGTTTAACTCTGGAAGTTGAGTGCACACATTGACAACCGTTCTGTTAGATAGCTGCGTTTTGGATTTAGAAGCAGATATTTCCCTGGGCTTACTGCTGTTTCTTCCATATGCTGGTAAAGGGCTGAAAACGCCTGTTTTGGGACTCTGCAGAGAAAGTGTTTGCAGACTGCTGAATCCACACACGGGTTTAACTCTGGAAGTTGAGTGCACACATTGCCAACCGTTCTGTTAGATAGCTGCGTTTTGGATTTAGAAGCAGATATTTCCCTGTGCTTACTGCTGTTTCTTCCATATGCCGGTAATGGGCTGAAAACGCCTGTTTTGGGACTCTGCACAGAAAGGGTTTGCAGACTGCTGAATCCACACACGGGTTTAACTCTGGAAGTTGAGTGCACACATTGACAACCGTTCTGTTAGATAGCTGCGTATTGGATTTAGAAGCAGATATTTCCCTGTGCTTACTGCTGTTTCTTCCATATGCCGGTAATGGGCTGAAAACGCCTGTTTTGGGACTCTGCAGAGAAAGTGTTTGCAGACTGCTGAATCCACACACGGGTTTACCTCTGGAAGTTGAGTGCACACATTGACAACCGTTCTGTTAGATAGCTGCGTTTTGGATTTAGAAGCAGATATTTCCCTGTGCTTACTGCTATTTCTTCCATATGCCGGTAATGGGCTGAAAACGCCTGTTTTGGGACTCTGCAGAGAAAGTGTTTGCGGACTGCTGAATCCACACACGGGTTTAACTCTGGAAGTTGAGTGCACACATTGACAACCGTTCTGTTAGATAGCTGCGTTTTGGATTTAGAAGCAGATATTTCCCTGTGCTTACTGCTGTTTCTTCCATATGCCGGTAATGGGCTGAAAACGCCTGTTTTGGGACTCTGCAGAGAAAGTGTTTGCAGACTGCTGAATCCACACACGGGTTTAACTCTGGAAGTTGAGTGCACACATTGACAACCGTTCTGTTAGATAGCTGCGTTTTGCATTTAGAAGCAGATATTTCCCTGTGCTTACTGCTGTTTCTTCCATATGCCGGTAATGGGCTGAAAACGCCTGTTTTGGGACTCTGCAGAGAAAGGGTTTGCAGACTGCTGAATGCACACACGGGTTTAACTCTGGAAGTTGAGTGCACACATTGACAACCGTTCTGTTAGATAGCTGCGTTTTGGATTTAGAAGCAGATATTTCCCTGTGCTTACTGCTGTTTCTTCCATATGCCGGTAATGGGCTGAAAACGCCTGTTTTGGGACTCTGCAGAGAAAGTGTTTGCAGACTGCTGAATCCACACACGGGTTTAACTCTGGAAGTTGAGTGCACACATTGACAACCGTTCTGTTAGATAGCTGCGTTTTGGATTTAGAAGCAGATATCTCCCTGAGCTTACTGCTGTTTCTTCCATATGCCGGTAATGGGCTGAAAACGCCTCTTTTGGGACTCTGCAGAGAAAGTGTTTGCAGACTGCTGAATCCACACACGGGTTTAACTCTGGAAGTTGAGTGCACACATTGACAACCGTTCTGTTAGATAGCTGCGTTTTGGATTTAGAAGCAGATATTTCCCTGTGCTTACTGCTGTTTCTTCCATATGCCGGTAATGGGCTGAAAACGCCTGTTTTGGGACTCTGCAGAGAAAGTGTTTGCGGACTGCTGAATCTACACACGGGTTTAACTCTGGAAGTTGAGTGCACACATTGACAACCGTTCTGTTAGATAGCTGCGTTTTGGATTTAGAAGCAGATATTTCCCTGTGCTTACTGCTGTTTCTTCCATATGCCGGTAATGGGCTGAAAACGCCTGTTTTGGGACTCTGCAGAGAAAGTGTTTGCAGACTGCTGAATCCACACACGGGTTTAACTCTGGAAGTTGAGTGCACACATTGACAACCGTTCTGTTAGATAGCTGCGTTTTGCATTTAGAAGCAGATATTTCCCTGTGCTTACTGCTGTTTCTTCCATATGCCGGTAATGGGCTGAAAACGCCTGTTTTGGGACTCTGCAGAGAAAGGGTTTGCAGACTGCTGAATCCACACACGGGTTTAACTCTGGAAGTTGAGTGCACACATTGACAACCGTTCTGTTAGATAGCTGCGTTTTGGATTTAGAAGCAGATATTTCCCTGTGCTTACTGCTGTTTCTTCCATATGCCGGTAATGGGCTGAAAACGCCTGTTTTGGGACTCTGCAGAGAAAGGGTTTGCAGATGCTGAATCCACACACGGGTTTAACTCTGGAAGTTGAGAGCACACATTGACAACCGTTCTGTTAGATAGCTGCGTTTTGGATTTAGAAGCAGATATCTCCCTGAGCTTACTGCTGTTTCTTCCATATGCCGGTAATGGGTTGAAAACGCCTCTTTTGGGACTCTGCAGAGAAAGTGTTTGCAGACTGCTGAATCCACACACGGGTTTAACTCTGGATGTTGAGTGCACACATTGACAACCGTTCTGTTAGATAGCTGCGTTTTGGATTTAGAAGCAGATATTTCCCTGTGCTTACTGCTGTTTCTTCCATATGCCGGTAATGGGCTGAAAACGCCTGTTTTGGGACTCTGCACAGAAAGGGTTTGCAGACTGCTGAATCCACACACGGGTTTAACTCTGGAAGTTGAGTGCACACATTGACAACCGTTCTGTTAGATAGCTGCGTTTTGGATTTAGAAGCAGATATTTCCCTGTGCTTACTGCTGTTTCTTCCATATGCCGGTAATGGGTTGAAAACGCCTGTTTTGGGACTTTGCAGAGAAAGTGTTTGCAGACTGCTGAATCCACACACGGGTTTAACTCTGGAAGTTGAGTGCACACATTGACAACCGTTCTGTTAGATAGCTGCGTTTTGGATTTAGAAGCAGATATTTCCCTGTGCTTACTGCTGTTTCTTCCATATGCCGGTAATGGGCTGAAAACGCCTGTTTTGGGACTCTGCAGAGAAAGTGTTTGCAGACTGCTGAATCCACACACGGGTTTAACTCTGGAAGTTGAGTGAACACATTGACAACCGTTCTGTTAGATAGCTGCGTTTTGGATTTAGAAGCAGATATTTCCCTGTGCTTACTGCTGTTTCTTCCATATGCCGGTAATGGGCTGAAAACGTCTGTTTTGGGACTCTGCACAGAAAGGGTTTGCAGACTGCTGAATCCACACACGACTTTAACTCTGGAAGTGGAGTGCACACATTGACAACCGTTCTGTTAGATAGCTGCGTTTTGGATTTAGAAGCAGATATTTCCCTGTGCTTACTGCTGTTTCTTCCATATGCCGGTAATGGGCTGAAAACGCCTGTTTTGGGACTCTGCAGAGAAAGTGTTTGCAGACTGCTGAATCCACACACGGGTTTAACTCTGGAAGTTGAGTGCACACATTGACAACCGTTCTGTTAGATAGCTGCGTTTTGGATTTAGAAGCAGATATTTCCCTGGGCTTACTGCTGTTTCTTCCATATGCTGGTAAAGGGCTGAAAACGCCTGTTTTGGGACTCTGTAGAGAAAGTGTTTGCAGACTGCTGAATCCACACACGGGTTTAACTCTGGAAGTTGAGTGCACACATTGCCAACCGTTCTGTTAGATAGCTGCGTTTTGGATTTAGAAGCAGATATTTCCCTGTGCTTACTGCTGTTTCTTCCATATGCCAGTAATGGGCTGAAAACGCCTGTTTTGGGACTCTGCACAGAAAGGGTTTGCAGACTGCTGAATCCACACACGGGTTTAACTCTGGAAGTTGAGTGCACACATTGACAACCGTTCTGTTAGATAGCTGCGTATGGGATTTAGAAGCAGATATTTCCCTGTGCTTACTGCTGTTTCTTCCATATGCCGGTAATGGGCTGAAAACGCCTGTTTTGGGACTCTGCAGAGAAAGTGTTTGCAGACTGCTGAATCCACACACGGGTTTACCTCTGGAAGTTGAGTGCACACATTGACAACCGTTCTGTTAGATAGCTGCGTTTTGGATTTAGAAGCAGATATTTCCCTGTGCTTACTGCTATTTCTTCCATATGCCGGTAATGGGCTGAAAACGCCTGTTTTGGGACTCTGCAGAGAAAGTGTTTGCGGACTGCTGAATCCACACACGGGTTTAACTCTGGAAGTTGAGTGCACACATTGACAACCGTTCTGTTAGATAGCTGCGTTTTGGATTTAGAAGCAGATATTTCCCTGTGCTTACTGCTGTTTCTTCCATATGCCGGTAATGGGCTGAAAACGCCTGTTTTGGGACTCTGCAGAGAAAGTGTTTGCAGACTGCTGAATCCACACACGGGTTTAACTCTGGAAGTTGAGTGCACACATTGACAACCGTTCTGTTAGATAGCTGCGTTTTGCATTTAGAAGCAGATATTTCCCTGTGCTTACTGCTGTTTCTTCCATATGCCGGTAATGGGCTGAAAACGCCTGTTTTGGGACTCTGCAGAGAAAGGGTTTGCAGACTGCTGAAGGCACACACGGGTTTAACTCTGGAAGTTGAGTGCACACATTGACAACCGTTCTGTTAGATAGCTGCGTTTTGGATTTAGAAGCAGATATTTCCCTGTGCTTACTGCTGTTTCTTCCATATGCCGGTAATGGGCTGAAAACGCCTGTTTTGGGACTCTGCAGAGAAAGTGTTTGCAGACTGCTGAATCCACACACGGGTTTAACTCTGGAAGTTGAGTGCACACATTGACAACCGTTCTGTTAGATAGCTGCGTTTTGGATTTAGAAGCAGATATCTCCCTGAGCTTACTGCTGTTTCTTCCATATGCCGGTAATGGGTTGAAAACGCCTCTTTTGGGACTCTGCAGAGAAAGTGTTTGCAGACTGCTGAATCCACACACGGGTTTAACTCTGGAAGTTGAGTGCACACATTGACAACCGTTCTGTTAGATAGCTGCGTTTTGGATTTAGAAGCAGATATTTCCCTGTGCTTACTGCTGTTTCTTCCATATGCCGGTAATGGGCTGAAAACGCCTGTTTTGGGACTCTGCAGAGAAAGTGTTTGCGGACTGCTGAATCCACACACGGGTTTAACTCTGGAAGTTGAGTGCACACATTGACAACCGTTCTGTTAGATAGCTGCGTTTTGGATTTAGAAGCAGATATTTCCCTGTGCTTACTGCTGTTTCTTCCATATGCCGGTAATGGGCTGAAAACGCCTGTTTTGGGACTCTGCAGAGAAAGTGTTTGCAGACTGCTGAATCCACACACGGGTTTAACTCTGGAAGTTGAGTGCACACATTGACAACCGTTCTGTTAGATAGCTGCGTTTTGCATTTAGAAGCAGATATTTCCCTGTGCTTACTGCTGTTTCTTCCATATGCCGGTAATGGGCTGAAAACGCCTGTTTTGGGACTCTGCAGAGAAAGGGTTTGCAGACTGCTGAATCCACACACGGGTTTAACTCTGGAAGTTGAGTGCACACATTGACAACCGTTCTGTTAGATAGCTGCGTTTTGGATTTAGAAGCAGATATTTCCCTGTGCTTACTGCTGTTTCTTCCATATGCCGGTAATGGGCTGAAAACGCCTGTTTTGGGACTCTGCAGAGAAAGGGTTTGCAGACTGCTGAATCCACACACGGGTTTAACTCTGGAAGTTGAGTGCACACATTGACAACCGTTCTGTTAGATAGCTGCGTTTTGGATTTAGAAGCAGATATCTCCCTGAGCTTACTGCTGTTTCTTCCATATGCCGGTAATGGGTTGAAAACGCCTGTTTTGGGACTCTGCAGAGAAAGTGTTTGCAGACTGCTGAATCCACACACGGGTTTAACTCTGGAAGTTGAGTGCACACATTGACAACCGTTCTGTTAGATAGCTGCGTTTTGGATTTAGAAGCAGATATTTCCCTGTGCTTACTGCTGTTTCTTCCATATGCCGGTAATGGGCTGAAAACGCGTGTTTTGGGACTCTGCACAGAAAGGGTTTGCAGACTGCTGAATCCACACACGGGTTTAACTCTGGAAGTTGAGTGCACACATTGACAACCGTTCTGTTAGATAGCTGCGTTTTGGATTTAGAAGCAGATATTTCCCTGTGCTTACTGCTGTTTCTTCCATATGCCGGTAATGGGCTGAAAACGCCTGTTTTGGGACTCTGCACAGAAAGGGTTTGCAGACTGCTGAATCCACACACGGGTTTAACTCTGGAAGTTGAGTGCACACATTGACAACCGTTCTGTTAGACAACTGCGTTTTGGATTTAGAAGCAGATATTTCCCTGTGCTTACTGCTGTTTCTTCCATATGCCGGTAATGGGCTGAAAACGCCTGTTTTGGGACTCTGCAGAGAAAGTGTTTGCAGACTGCTGAATGCACACACGGGTTTAACTCTGGAAGTTGAGTGCACAGTGACAACCGTTCTGTTAGATAGCTGCGTTTTGGATTTAGAAGCAGATATTTCCGTGTGCTTACTGCTGTTTCTTCCATAAGCCAGTAATGGGCTGAAAACGCCTGTTTTGGGACTCTGCAGAGAAAGTGTTTGCAGACTGCTGAATCCACACACAGGTTTAACTCTGGAAGTTGAGTGCACACATTGACAACCGTTCTGTTAGAGAGCTGCGTTTTGGATTCAGAAGCAGATATTTCCCTGTGCTTACTGCTGTTTCTTCCATATGCCGGTAATGGGCTGAAAACGCCTGTTTTGTGACTCTGCACAGAAAGGGTTTGCAGACTGCTGAATCCACACACGGGTTTAACTCTGGATGTTGAGTGCACACATTGACAACCGTTCTGTTAGATAGCTGCGTTTTGGATTTAGAAGCAGATATTTCCCTGTGCTTACTGCTGTTTCTTCCATATGCCGGTAATGGGCTGAAAACGCCTGTTTTGGGACTCTGCACAGAAAGGGTTTGCAGACTGCTGAATCCACACACGGGTTTAACTCTGGAAGTTGAGTGCACACATTGACAACCGTTCTGTTAGATAGCTGCGTTTTGGATTTAGAAGCAGATATTTCCCTGTGCTTACTGCTGTTTCTTCCATATGCCGGTAATGGGCTGAAAACGCCTGTTTTGGGACTCTGCACAGAAAGTGTTTGCAGACTGCTGAATCCACACACGGGTTTAACTCTGGAAGTTGAGTGCACACATTGACAACCGTTCTGTTAGATAGCTGCGTTTTGGATTTAGAAGCAGATATTTCCCTGTGCTTACTGCTGTTTCTTCCATATGCCGGTAAAGGACTGAAAACGCCTGTTTTGGGACTCTGCAGAGAAAGTGTTTGCAGACTGCTGAATCCACACACGGGTTTAACTCTGGAAGTTGAGTGCACACATTGACAACCGTTCTGTTAGATAGCTGCGTTTTGGATTTAGAAGCAGATATTTCCCTGTGCTTACTGCTGTTTCTTCCATATGCCGGTAATGGGCTGAAAACGCCTGTTTTGGGACTCTGCAGAGAAAGTGTTTGCAGACTCCTGAATCCACACACGGGTTTAACTCTGGAAGTTGAGTGCACACATTGACAACCGTTCTGTTAGATAGCTGCGTTTTGGATTTAGAAGCAGATATTTCCCTGTGCTTACTGCTGTTTCTTCCATATGCCGGTAATGGGCTGAAAACGCCTGTTTTGGGACTCTGCACAGAAAGGGTTTGCAGACTGCTGAATCCACACACCGGTTTGACTCTGGAAATTGAGTGAACACATTGACAACCGTTCTGTTAGATAGCTGCGTTTTGGATTTAGAAGCAGATATTTCCCTGTGCTTACTGCTGTTTCTTACATATGCCGGTAATGGGTTGAAAACGCCTGTTTTGGGACTCTGCAGAGAAAGTGTTTCCAGACTGCTGAATCCACTCACGGGTTTAACTCTGGATGTTGAGTGCACACATTGACAACCGTTCTGTTAGATAGCTGCGTTTTGGATTTAGAAGCAGATATTTCCCTGTGCTTACTGCTGTTTCTTCCATATGCCGGTAATGGGCTGAAAACGCCTGTTTTGGGACTCTGCACAGAAAGGGTTTGCAGACTGCTGAATCCACACACGGGTTTAACTCTGGAAGTTGAGTGCACACATTGACAACCGTTCTGTTAGATAGCTGCGTTTTGGATTTAGAAGCAGATATTTCCCTGTGCTAACTGCTGTTTCTTCCATATGCCGGTAATTTGCTGAAAACGCCTGTTTTGGGACTCTGCACAGAAAGGGTTTGCAGACTGCTGAATCCACACACCGGTTTAACTCTGGAAGTTGAGTGAACACATTGACAACCGTTCTGTTAGATAGCTGCGTTTTGGATTTAGAAGCAGATATTTCCCTGTGCTTACTGCTGTTTCTTCCATATGCCGGTAATGGGCTGAAAACGCCTGTTTTGGGACTCTGCAGAGAAAGTGTTTGCAGACTGCTGAATCCACACACGGGTTTAACTATGGAAGTTGAGAGCACACATTGACAACCGTTCGGTTAGATAGCTGCGTTTTGGATTTAGAAGCAGATATTTCCCTGTGCTTACTGCTGTTTCTTCCATATGCCGGTAATGGGCTGAAAACGCTTGTTTTGGGACTCTGCACAGAAAGGGTTTGCAGACTGCTGAATCCACACACGGGTTTAACTCTGGAAGTTGAGTGCACACATTGACAACCGTTCTGTTAGATAGCTGCGTTTTGGATTTAGAAGCAGATATTTCCCTGTGCTTACTGCTGTTTCTTCCATATGCCGGTAATGGGCTGAAAACGCCTGTTTTGGGACTCTGCACAGAAAGGGTTTGCAGACTGCTGAATCCACACACGGGTTTAACTCTGGAAGTTGAGTGCACACATTGACAACCGTTCTGTTAGACAACTGCGTTTTGGATTTAGAAGCAGATATTTCCCTGTGCTTACTGCTGTTTCTTCCATATGCCGGTAATGGGCTGAAAACGCCTGTTTTGGGACTCTGCAGAGAAAGTGTTTGCAGACTGCTGAATGCACACACGGGTTTAACTCTGGAAGTTGAGTGCACAGTGACAACCGTTCTGTTAGATAGCTGCGTTTTGGATTTAGAAGCAGATATTTCCGTGTGCTTACTGCTGTTTCTTCCATAAGCCAGTAATGGGCTGAAAACGCCTGTTTTGGGACTCTGCAGAGAAAGTGTTTGCAGACTGCTGAATCCACACACAGGTTTAACTCTGGAAGTTGAGTGCACACATTGACAACCGTTCTGTTAGAGAGCTGCGTTTTGGATTCAGAAGCAGATATTTCCCTGTGCTTACTGCTGTTTCTTCCATATGCCGGTAATGGGCTGAAAACGCCTGTTTTGTGACTCTGCACAGAAAGGGTTTGCAGACTGCTGAATCCACACACGGGTTTAACTCTGGATGTTGAGTGCACACATTGACAACCGTTCTGTTAGATAGCTGCGTTTTGGATTTAGAAGCAGATATTTCCCTGTGCTTACTGCTGTTTCTTCCATATGCCGGTAATGGGCTGAAAACGCCTGTTTTGGGACTCTGCACAGAAAGGGTTTGCAGACTGCTGAATCCACACACGGGTTTAACTCTGGAAGTTGAGTGCACACATTGACAACCGTTCTGTTAGATAGCTGCGTTTTGGATTTAGAAGCAGATATTTCCCTGTGCTTACTGCTGTTTCTTCCATATGCCGGTAATGGGCTGAAAACGCCTGTTTTGGGACTCTGCACAGAAAGTGTTTGCAGACTGCTGAATCCACACACGGGTTTAACTCTGGAAGTTGAGTGCACACATTGACAACCGTTCTGTTAGATAGCTGCGTTTTGGATTTAGAAGCAGATATTTCCCTGTGCTTACTGCTGTTTCTTCCATATGCCGGTAAAGGACTGAAAACGCCTGTTTTGGGACTCTGCAGAGAAAGTGTTTGCAGACTGCTGAATCCACACACGGGTTTAACTCTGGAAGTTGAGTGCACACATTGACAACCGTTCTGTTAGATAGCTGCGTTTTGGATTTAGAAGCAGATATTTCCCTGTGCTTACTGCTGTTTCTTCCATATGCCGGTAATGGGCTGAAAACGCCTGTTTTGGGACTCTGCAGAGAAAGTGTTTGCAGACTCCTGAATCCACACACGGGTTTAACTCTGGAAGTTGAGTGCACACATTGACAACCGTTCTGTTAGATAGCTGCGTTTTGGATTTAGAAGCAGATATTTCCCTGTGCTTACTGCTGTTTCTTCCATATGCCGGTAATGGGCTGAAAACGCCTGTTTTGGGACTCTGCACAGAAAGGGTTTGCAGACTGCTGAATCCACACACCGGTTTGACTCTGGAAATTGAGTGAACACATTGACAACCGTTCTGTTAGATAGCTGCGTTTTGGATTTAGAAGCAGATATTTCCCTGTGCTTACTGCTGTTTCTTACATATGCCGGTAATGGGTTGAAAACGCCTGTTTTGGGACTCTGCAGAGAAAGTGTTTCCAGACTGCTGAATCCACTCACGGGTTTAACTCTGGATGTTGAGTGCACACATTGACAACCGTTCTGTTAGATAGCTGCGTTTTGGATTTAGAAGCAGATATTTCCCTGTGCTTACTGCTGTTTCTTCCATATGCCGGTAATGGGCTGAAAACGCCTGTTTTGGGACTCTGCACAGAAAGGGTTTGCAGACTGCTGAATCCACACACGGGTTTAACTCTGGAAGTTGAGTGCACACATTGACAACCGTTCTGTTAGATAGCTGCGTTTTGGATTTAGAAGCAGATATTTCCCTGTGCTAACTGCTGTTTCTTCCATATGCCGGTAATTTGCTGAAAACGCCTGTTTTGGGACTCTGCACAGAAAGGGTTTGCAGACTGCTGAATCCACACACCGGTTTAACTCTGGAAGTTGAGTGAACACATTGACAACCGTTCTGTTAGATAGCTGCGTTTTGGATTTAGAAGCAGATATTTCCCTGTGCTTACTGCTGTTTCTTCCATATGCCGGTAATGGGCTGAAAACGCCTGTTTTGGGACTCTGCAGAGAAAGTGTTTGCAGACTGCTGAATCCACACACGGGTTTAACTATGGAAGTTGAGAGCACACATTGACAACCGTTCGGTTAGATAGCTGCGTTTTGGATTTAGAAGCAGATATTTCCCTGTGCTTACTGCTGTTTCTTCCATATGCCGGTAATGGGCTGAAAACGCTTGTTTTGGGACTCTGCACAGAAAGGGTTTGCAGACTGCTGAATCCACACACGGGTTTAACTCTGGAAGTTGAGTGCACACATTGACAACCGTTCTGTTAGATAGCTGCGTTTTGGATTTAGAAGCAGATATTTCCCTGTGCTTACTGCTGTTTCTTCCATATGCCGGTAATGGGCTGAAAACGCCTGTTTTGGGACTCTGCACAGAAAGGGTTTGAAGACTGCTGAATCCACACACGGGTTTAACTCTGGAAGTTGAGTGCACACATTGACAACCGTTCTGTTAGATAGCTGCGTTTTGGATTTAGAAGCAGATATTTCCCTGTGCTTACTGCTGTTTCTTCCATATGCCGGTAATGGGCTGAAAACGCCTGTTTTGGGACTCTGCAGAGAAAGTGTTTGCAGACTGCTGAATCCACACACGGGTTTAACTCTGGAAGTTGAGTGCACACATTGACAACCGTTCTGTTAGATAGCTGCGTTTTGGATTTAGAAGCAGATATTTCCCTGTGCTTACTGCTGTTTCTTCAATATGCCGGTAATGGGCTGAAAACGCCTGTTTTGGGACTCTGCAGAGAAAGTTTTTGCAGACTGCTGAATCCACACACGGGTTTAACTCTGGAAGTTGAGTGCACACATTGACAACCGTTCTGTTAGATAGCTGCGTTTTGGATTTAGAAGCAGATATTTCCCTGTGCTCACTGCTGTTTCTTCCATATGCCGGTAATGGGCTGAAAACGCTTGTTTTGGGACTCTGCACAGAAAGGGTTTGCAGACTGCTGAATCCACACACGGGTTTAACTCTGGAAGTTGAGTGCACACATTGACAACCGTTCTGTTAGATAGCTGCGTTTTGGATTTAGAAGCACATATTTCCCTGTGCTTACTGCTGTTTCTTCCATATGCCGGTAATGGGCTGAAAACGCCTGTTTTGGGACTCTGCACAGAAAGGGTTTGCAGACTGCTGAATCCACACACGGGTTTAACTCTGGAAGTTGAGTGCACACATTGACAACCGTTCTGTTAGATAGCTGCGTTTTGCATTTAGAAGCAGATATTTCCCTGTGCTTACTGCTGTTTCTTCCATATGCCGGTAATGGGCTGAAAACGCCTGATTTGGGACTCTGCAGAGAAAGTGTTTGCAGACTGCTGAATCCACACACGGGTTTAACTCTGGAAGTTGAGTGCACACATTGACAACGGTTCTGTTAGATAGCTGCGTTTTGGATTTAGAAGCAGATATTTCCCTGTGCTTACTGCTGTTTCTTCCATATGCCGGTAAAGGACTGAAAACGCCTGTTTTGGGACTCTGCAGAGAAAGTGTTTGCAGACTGCTGAATCCACACACGGGTTTAACTCTGGAAGTTGAGTGCACACATTGACAACCGTTCTGTTAGATAGCTGCGTTTTGGATTTAGAAGCAGATATTTCCCTGTGCTTACTGCTGTTTCTTCCATATGCCGGTAATGGGCTGAAAACGCCTGTTTTGGGACTCTGCAGAGAAAGGGTTTGCAGACTGCTGAATCCACACACGGGTTTAACTCTGGAAGTTGAGTGCACACATTGACAACCGTTCTGTTAGATAGCTGCGTTATGGATTTAGAAGCAGATATCTCCCTGAGCTTACTGCTGTTTCTTCCATATGCCGGTAATGGGTTGAAAACGCCTGTTTTGGGACTCTGCAGAGAAAGTGTTTGCAGACTGCTGAATCCACACACGGGTTTAACTCTGGAAGTTGAGTGCACACATTGACAACCGTTCTGTTAGATAGCTGCGTTTTGGATTTAGAAGCAGATATTTCCCTGTGCTTACTGCTGTTTCTTCCATATGCCGGTAATGGGCTGAAAACGCGTGTTTTGGGACTCTGCACAGAAAGGGTTTGCAGACTGCTGAATCCACACACGGGTTTAACTCTGGAAGTTGAGTGCACACATTGACAACCGTTCTGTTAGATAGCTGCGTTTTGGATTTAGAAGCAGATATTTCCCTGTGCTTACTGCTGTTTCTTCCATATGCCGGTAATGGGCTGAAAACGCCTGTTTTGGGACTCTGCACAGAAAGGGTTTGCAGACTGCTGAATCCACACACGGGTTTAACTCTGGAAGTTGAGTGCACACATTGACAACCGTTCTGTTAGACAACTGCGTTTTGGATTTAGAAGCAGATATTTCCCTGTGCTTACTGCTGTTTCTTCCATATGCCGGTAATGGGCTGAAAACGCCTGTTTTGGGACTCTGCAGAGAAAGTGTTTGCAGACTGCTGAATGCACACACGGGTTTAACTCTGGAAGTTGAGTGCACAGTGACAACCGTTCTGTTAGATAGCTGCGTTTTGGATTTAGAAGCAGATATTTCCGTGTGCTTACTGCTGTTTCTTCCATAAGCCAGTAATGGGCTGAAAACGCCTGTTTTGGGACTCTGCAGAGAAAGTGTTTGCAGACTGCTGAATCCACACACGGGTTTAACTCTGGAAGTTGAGTGCACACATTGACAACCGTTCTGTTAGAGAGCTGCGTTTTGGATTTAGAAGCAGATATTTCCCTGTGCTTACTGCTGTTTCTTCCATATGCCGGTAATGGGCTGAAAACGCCTGTTTTGTGACTCTGCACAGAAAGGGTTTGCAGACTGCTGAATCCACACACGGGTTTAACTCTGGAAGTTGAGTGCACACATTGACAACCGTTCTGTTAGATAGCTGCGTTTTGGATTTAGAAGCAGATATTTCCCTGTGCTTACTGCTGTTTCTTCCATATGCCGGTAATGGGCTGAAAACGCCTGTTTTGGGACTCTGCACAGAAAGGGTTTGCAGACTGCTGAATCCACACACGGGTTTAACTCTGGAAGTTGAGTGCACACATTGACAACCGTTCTGTTAGATAGCTGCGTTTTGGATTTAGAAGCAGATATTTCCCTGTGCTTACTGCTGTTTCTTCCATATGCCGGTAATGGGCTGAAAACGCCTGTTTTGGGACTCTGCACAGAAAGTGTTTGCAGACTGCTGAATCCACACACGGGTTTAACTCTGGAAGTTGAGTGCACACATTGACAACCGTTCTGTTAGATAGCTGCGTTTTGGATTTAGAAGCAGATATTTCCCTGTGCTTACTGCTGTTTCTTCCATATGCCGGTAAAGGACTGAAAACGCCTGTTTTGGGACTCTGCAGAGAAAGTGTTTGCAGACTGCTGAATCCACACACGGGTTTAACTCTGGAAGTTGAGTGCACACATTGACAACCGTTCTGTTAGATAGCTGCGTTTTGGATTTAGAAGCAGATATTTCCCTGTGCTTACTGCTGTTTCTTCCATATGCCGGTAATGGGCTGAAAACGCCTGTTTTGGGACTCTGCAGAGAAAGTGTTTGCAGACTCCTGAATCCACACACGGGTTTAACTCTGGAAGTTGAGTGCACACATTGACAACCGTTCTGTTAGATAGCTGCGTTTTGGATTTAGAAGCAGATATTTCCCTGTGCTTACTGCTGTTTCTTCCATATGCCAGTAATGGGCTGAAAACGCCTGTTTTGGGACTCTGCAGAGAAAGTGTTTGCAGACTGCTGAATCCACACACGGGTTTAACTCTGGAAGTTGAGTGCACACATTGACAACCGTTCTGTTAGATAGCTGCGTTTTGGATTTAGAAGCAGATATTTCCCTGTGCTTACTGCTGTTTCTTCCATATGCCGGTAATGGGCTGAAAACGCCTGTTTTGGGACTCTGCAGAGAAAGTGTTTGCAGACTGCTGAATCCACACACGGGTTTAACTCTGGAAGTTGAGTGCACACATTGACAACCGTTCTGTTAGATAGCTGCGTTTTGGATTTAGAAGCAGATATTTCCCTGTGCTTACTGCTGTTTCTTCCATATGCCGGTAATGGGCTGAAAACGCCTGTTTTGGGACTCTGCACAGAAAGGGTTTGCAGACTGCTGAATCCACACACCGGTTTGACTCTGGAAATTGAGTGAACACATTGACAACCGTTCTGTTAGATAGCTGCGTTTTGGATTTAGAAGCAGATATTTCCCTGTGCTTACTGCTGTTTCTTACATATGCCGGTAATGGGTTGAAAACGCCTGTTTTGGGACTCTGCAGAGAAAGTGTTTCCAGACTGCTGAATCCACTCACGGGTTTAACTCTGGATGTTGAGTGCACACATTGACAACCGTTCTGTTAGATAGCTGCGTTTTGGATTTAGAAGCAGATATTTCCCTGTGCTTACTGCTGTTTCTTCCATATGCCGGTAATGGGCTGAAAACGCCTGTTTTGGGACTCTGCACAAAAAGGGTTTGCAGACTGCTGAATCCACACACGGGTTTAACTCTGGAAGTTGAGTGCACACATTGACAACCGTTCTGTTAGATAGCTGTGTTTTGGATTTAGAAGCAGATATTTCCCTGTGCTAACTGCTGTTTCTTCCATATGCCGGTAATTTGCTGAAAACGCCTGTTTTGGGACTCTGCACAGAAAGGGTTTGCAGACTGCTGAATCCACACACCGGTTTAACTCTGGAAGTTGAGTGAACACATTGACAACCGTTCTGTTAGATAGCTGCGTTTTGGATTTAGAAGCAGATATTTCCCTGTGCTTACTGCTGTTTCTTCCATATGCCGGTAATGGGCTGAAAACGCCTGTTTTGGGACTCTGCAGAGAAAGTGTTTGCAGACTGCTGAATCCACACACGGGTTTAACTATGGAAGTTGAGAGCACACATTGACAACCGTTCTGTTAGATAGCTGCGTTTTGGATTTAGAAGCAGATATTTCCCTGTGCTTACTGCTGTTTCTTCCATATGCCGGTAATGGGCTGAAAACGCTTTTTTTTGGGACTCTGCACAGAAAGGGTTTGCAGACTGCTGAATCCACACACGGGTTTAACTCTGGAAGTTGAGTGCACACATTGACAACCGTTCTGTTAGATAGCTGCGTTTTGGATTTAGAAGCAGATATTTCCCTGTGCTTACTGCTGTTTCTTCCATATGCCGGTAATGGGCTGAAAACGCCTGTTTTGGGACTCTGCACAGAAAGGGTTTGAAGACTGCTGAATCCACACACGGGTTTAACTCTGGAAGTTGAGTGCACACATTGACAACCGTTCTGTTAGATAGCTGCGTTTTGGATTTAGAAGCAGATATTTCCCTGTGCTTACTGCTGTTTCTTCCATATGCCGGTAATGGGCTGAAAACGCCTGTTTTGGGACTCTGCAGAGAAAGTTTTTGCAGACTGCTGAATCCACACACGGGTTTAACTCTGGAAGTTGAGTGCACACATTGACAACCGTTCTGTTAGATAGCTGCGTTTTGGATTTAGAAGCAGATATTTCCCTGTGCTCACTGCTGTTTCTTCCATATGCCAGTAATGGGCTGAAAACGCTTGTTTTGGGACTCTGCACAGAAAGGGTTTGCAGACTGCTGAATCCACACACGGGTTTAACTCTGGAAGTTGAGTGCACACATTGACAACCGTTCTGTTAGATAGCTGCGTTTTGGATTTAGAAGCACATATTTCCCTGTGCTTACTGCTGTTTCTTCCATATGCCGGTAATGGGCTGAAAACGCCTGTTTTGGGACTCTGCACAGAAAGGGTTTGCAGACTGCTGAATCCACACACGGGTTTAACTCTGGAAGTTGAGTGCACACATTGACAACCGTTCTGTTAGATAGCTGCGTTTTGCATTTAGAAGCAGATATTTCCCTGTGCTTACTGCTGTTTCTTCCATATGCCGGTAATGGGCTGAAAACGCCTGATTTGGGACTCTGCAGAGAAAGTGTTTGCAGACTGCTGAATCCACACACGGGTTTAACTCTGGAAGTTGAGTGCACACATTGACAACGGTTCTGTTAGATAGCTGCGTTTTGGATTTAGAAGCAGATATTTCCCTGTGCTTACTGCTGTTTCTTCCATATGCCGGTAAAGGACTGAAAACGCCTGTTTTGGGACTCTGCAGAGAAAGTGTTTGCAGACTGCTGAATCCACACACGGGTTTAACTCTGGAAGTTGAGTGCACACATTGACAACCGTTCTGTTAGATAGCTGCGTTTTGGATTTAGAAGCAGATATTTCCCTGTGCTTACTGCTGTTTCTTCCATATGCCGGTAATGGGCTGAAAACGCCTGTTTTGGGACTCTGCAGAGAAAGGGTTTGCAGACTGCTGAATCCACACACTGGTTTAACTCTGGAAGTTGAGTGCAAACATTGACAACCGTTCTGTTAGATAGCTGCGTTTTGGATTTAGAAGCAGATATTTCCCTGTGCTTACTGCTGTTTCTTCCATATGCCAGTAATGGGCTGAAAACGACTGTTTTGGGACTCTGCAGAGAAAGTGTTTGCAGACTGCTGAATCCACACACGGGTTTAACTCTGGAAGTTGAGTGCACACATTGACAACCGTTCTGTTAGATAGCTGCGTTTTGGATTTAGAAGCAGATATTTCCCTGTGCTTACTGCTGTTTCTTCCATATGCCGGTAATGGGCTGAAAACGCCTGTTTTGGTACTCTGCACAGAAAGGGTTTGCGAACTGCTGAATCCACACACGGGTTTAACTCTGGAAGTTGAGTGCACACATTGACAACCGTTCTGTTAGATAGCTGCGTTTTGGATTTAGAAGCAGATATTTCCCTGTGCTTACTGCTGTTTCTTCCATATGCCGGTAATGGGTTGAAAACGCCTGTTTTGGGACTCTGCAGAGAAAGTGTTTGCAGACTGCTGAATCCACACACGGGTTTAACTCTGGAAGTTGAGTGCACACATTGACAACCGTTCTGTTAGATAGCTGCGTTTTGGATTTAGAAGCAGATATTTCCCTGTGCTTACTGCTGTTTCTTCCATATGCCGGTAATGGGCTGAAAACGCCTGTTTTGGGACTCTGCACAGAAAGGGTTTGCAGACTGCTGAATCCACACACCGGTTTGACTCTGGAAATTGAGTGAACACATTGACAACCGTTCTGTTAGATAGCTGCGTTTTGGATTTAGAAGCAGATATTTCCCTGTGCTTACTGCTGTTTCTTCCATATGCCGGTAATGAGCTGAAAACGCCTGTTTTGGGACTCTGCAGAGAAAGTGTTTCCAGACTGCTGAATCCACTCACGGGTTTAACTCTGGATGTTGAGTGCACACATTGAAAACCGTTCTGTTAGATAGCTGCGTTTTGGATTTAGAAGCAGATATTTCCCTGTGCTTACTGCTGTTTCTTCCATATGCCGGTAATGGGCTGAAAACGCCTGTTTTGGGACTCTGCACAGAAAGGGTTTGCAGACTGCTGAATCCACACACGGGTTTAACTCTGGAAGTTGAGTGCACACATTGACAACCGTTCTGTTAGATAGCTGCCTTTTGGATTTAGAAGCAGATATTTCCCTGTGCTTACTGCTGTTTCTTCCATATGCCGGTAATGGGCTGAAAACGCCTGTTTTGGGACTCTGCAGAGAAAGTGTTTGCAGACTGCTGAATCCACACACGGGTTTAACTCTGGAAGTTGAGTGCACACATTGACAACCGTTCTGTTAGATAGCTGCGTTTTGGATTTAGAAGCAGATATTTCCCTGTGCTTACTGCTGTTTCTTCCATATGCCGGTAATGGGCTGAAAACGCCTGTTTTGGGACTCTGCAGAGAAAGTGTTTGCAGACTGCTGAATCCACACACGGGTTTAACTCTGGAAGTTGAGTGAACACATTGATAACCGTTCTGTTAGATAGCTGCGTTTTGGATTTAGAAGCAGATATTTCCCTGTGCTTACTGCTGTTTCTTCCATATGCCGGTAATGGGCTGAAAACGCCTGTTTTGGGACTCTGCACAGAAAGGGTTTGCAGACTGCTGAATCCACACACCGGTTTAACTCTGGAAGTTGAGTGCACACATTGACAACCGTTCTGTTAGATAGCTGCGTTTTGGATTTAGAAGCAGATATTTCCCTGTGCTTACTGCTGTTTCTTCCATATGCCGGTAATGGGCTGAAAACGCCTGTTTTGGGACTCTGCACAGAAAGTGTTTGCAGACTGCTGAATCCACACACGGGTTTAACTCTGGAAGTTGAGTGCACACATTGAAAACCGTTCTGTTAGATAGCTGCGTTTTGGATTTAGAAGCAGATATTTCCCTGTGCTTACTGCTGTTTCTTCCATATGCCGGTAAAGGACTGAAAACGCCTGTTTTGGGACTCTGCAGAGAAAGTGTTTGCAGACTGCTGAATCCACACACGGGTTTAACTCTGGAAGTTGAGTGCACACATTGACAACCGTTCTGTTAGATAGCTGCGTTTTGGATTTAGAAGCAGATATTTCCCTGTGCTTACTGCTGTTTCTTCCATATGCCGGTAATGGGCTGAAAACGCCTGTTTTGGGACTCTGCAGAGAAAGTGTTTGCAGACTGCTGAATCCACACACGGGTTAAACTCTGGAAGTTGAGTGCACACATTGACAACCGTTCTGTTAGATAGCTGCGTTTTGGATTTAGAAGCAGATATTTCCCTGTGCTTACTGCTGTTTCTTCCATATGCCGGTAATGGGCTGAAAACGCCTGTTTTGGGACTCTGCAGAGAAAGTGTTTGCGGACTGCTGAATCCACACACGGGTTTAACTCTGGAAGTTGAGTGCACACATTGACAACTGTTCTGTTAGATAGCTGCGTTTTGGATTTAGAAGCAGATATTTCCCTGTGCTTACTGCTGTTTCTTCCGTATGCCGGTAATGGGTTGAAAACGCCTGTTTTGGGACTCTGCAGAGAAAGTGTTTGCAGACTGCTGAATCCACACACGGGTTTAACTCTGGAAGTTGAGTGCACACATTGACAACCGTTCTGTTAGATAGCTGCGTTTTGGATTTAGAAACAGATATTTCCCTGTGCTTACTGCTGTATCTTCCATATGCCGGTAATGGGCTGAAAACCCCTGTTTTCGGACTCTGCAGAGAAAGGGTTTGCAGACTGCTGAATCCACACACGGGTTTAACTCTGGAAGTTGAGTGCACACATTGACAACCGTTCTGTTAGATAGCTGCGTTTTGGATTTAGAAGCAGATATTTCCCTGTGCTTACTGCTGTTTCTTCCATATGCCGGTAATGGGCTGAAAACGCCTGTTTTGGGACTCTGCACAGAAAGGGTTTGCAGACTGCTGAATCCACACACGGGTTTAACTCTGGAAGTTGAGTGCACACATTGACAACCGTTCTGTTAGATAGCTGCGTTTTGGATTTACAAGCAGATATTTCCCTGTGCTTACTGCTGTTTCTTCCATATGCCGGTAATGGGCTGAAAACGCCTGTTTTGGGACTCTGCAGAGAAAGGGTTTGCAGACTGCTGAATCCACACACGGGTTTAACTCTGGAAGTTGAGTGCACACATTGACAACCGTTCTGTTAGATAGCTGCGTTTTGGATTTAGAAGCAGATATTTCCCTGTGCTTACTGCTGTTTCTTCCATATGCCGGTAATGGGTTGAAAACGCCTGTTTTGGGACTCTGCACAGAAAGTGTTTGCGGACTCCTGAATCCACACACGGGTTTAACTCTGGAAGTTGAGTGCACACATTGACAACCGTTCTGTTAGATAGCTGCGTTTTGGATTTAGAAGGAGATATTTCCCTGTGCTTACTGCTGTTTCTTCCAAAAGCCGGTAATGGGCTGAAAACGCCTGTTTTGGGACTCTGCAGAGAAAGTGTTTGCAGACTGCTGAATCCACACACGGGTTTAACTCTGGAAGTTGAGTGCACACATTGACAACCGTTCTGTTAGATAGCTGCGTTTTGGATTTAGAAGCAGATATTTCCCTGTGCTTACTGCTGTTTCTTCCATATGCCGGTAATGGGCTGAAAACGCCTGTTTTGGGACTCTGCAGAGAAAGTGTTTGCAGACTGCTGAATCCACACACGGGTTTAACTCTGGAAGTTGAGTGCACACATTGACAACCGTTCTGTTAGATAGCTGCGTTTTGGATTTAGAAGCAGATATTTCCCTGTGCTTACTGCTGTTTCTTCCATATGCCGGTAATGGGCTGAAAACGCCTGTTTTGGGACTCTGCAGAGAAAGTGTTTGCAGACTGCTGAATCCACACACGGGTTTAACTCTGGAAGTTGAGTGCACACATTGACAACCGTTCTGTTAGATAGCTGCGTTTTGGATTTAGAAGCAGATATTTCCCTGTGCTTACTGCTGTTTCTTCCATATGCCGGTAATGGGCTGAAAACGCCTATTTTGGGACTCTGCAGAGAAAGTGTTTGCAGACTGCTGAATCCACACACGGGTTTAACTCTGGAAGTTGAGTGCACACATTGACAACCGTTCTGTTAGATAGCTGCGTTTTGGATTTAGAAGCAGATATTTCCCTGTGCTTACTGCTGTTTCTTCCATATGCCGGTAATGGGCTGAAAACGCCTGTTTTGGGACTCTGCAGAGAAAGTGTTTGCAGACTGCTGAATCCACACACGGGTTTAACTCTGGAAGTTGAGTGCACACATTGACAACCGTTCTGTTAGATAGCTGCGTTTTGGATTTAGAAGCAGATATTTCCCTGTGCTTACTGCTGTTTCTTCCATATGCCGGTAATGGGCTGAAAACGCCTGTTTTGGGACTCTGCAGAGAAAGTGTTTGCAGACTGCTGAATCCACACACGGGTTTAACTCTGGAAGTTGAGTGCACACATTGACAACCGTTCTGTTAGATAGCTGCGTTTTGGATTTAGAAGCAGATATTTCCCTGTGCTTACTGCTGTTTCTTCCATATGCCGGTAATGGGCTGAAAACGCCTGTTTTGGGACTCTGCAGAGAAAGTGTTTGCAGACTGTTGAATCCACACACGGGTTTAACTCTGGAAGTTCAGTGCACACATTGACAACCGTTCTGTTAGATAGCTGCGTTTTGGATTTAGAAGCAGAAATTCCCTGTGCTTACTGCTGTTTCTTCCATATGCCGGTAATGGGCTGAAAACGCCTGTTTTGGGACTCTGCAGAAAAAGTGTTTGCAGACTGCTGAATCCACACACGGGTTTAACTCTGGAAGTTGAGTGCACACATTGACAACCGTTCTGTTAGATAGCTGCGTTTTGGATTTAGAAGCAGATATTTCCCTGTGCTTACTGCTGTTTCTTCCATATGCCGGTAATGGGCTGAAAACGCCTGTTTTGGGACTCTGCACAGAAAGGGTTTGCAGACTGCTGAATCCACACACGGGTTTAACTCTGGAAGTTGAGTGCACACATTGACAACCGTTCTGTTAGATAGCTGCGTTTTGGATTTAGAAGCAGATATTTCCCTGTGCTTACTGCTGTTTCTTCCATATGCCGGTAATGGGCTGAAAACGCCTGTTTTGGGACTCTGCAGAGAAAGTGTTTGCGGACTGCTGAATCCACACACGGGTTTAACTCTGGAAGTTGAGTGCACACATTGACAACTGTTCTGTTAGATAGCTGCGTTTTGGATTTAGAAGCAGATATTTCCCTGTGCTTACTGCTGTTTCTTCCGTATGCCGGTAATGGGTTGAAAACGCCTGTTTTGGGACTCTGCAGAGAAAGTGTTTGCAGACTGCTGAATCCACACACGGGATTAACTCTGGAAGTTGAGTGCACACATTGACAACCGTTCTGTTAGATAGCTGCGTTTTGGATTTAGAAGCAGATATTTCCCTGTGCTTACTGCTGTATCTTCCATATGCCGGTAATGGGCTGAAAACCCCTGTTTTCGGACTCTGCAGAGAAAGGGTTTGCAGACTGCTGAATCCACACACGGGTTTAACTCTGGAAGTTGAGTGCACACATTGACAACCGTTCTGTTAGATAGCTGCGTTTTGGATTTAGAAGCAGATATTTCCCTGTGCTTACTGCTGTTTCTTCCATATGCCGGTAATGGGCTGAAAACGCCTGTTTTGGGACTCTGCACAGAAAGGGTTTGCAGACTGCTGAATCCACACACGGGTTTAACTCTGGAAGTTGAGTGCACACATTGACAACCGTTCTGTTAGATAGCTGCGTTTTGGATTTACAAGCAGATATTTCCCTGTGCTTACTGCTGTTTCTTCCATATGCCGGTAATGGGCTGAAAACGCCTGTTTTGGGACTCTGCAGAGAAAGGGTTTGCAGACTGCTGAATCCACACACGGGTTTAACTCTGGAAGTTGAGTGCACACATTGACAACCGTTCTGTTAGATAGCTGCGTTTTGGATTTAGAAGCAGATATTTCCCTGTGCTACTGCTGTTTCTTCCATATGCCGGTAATGGGTTGAAAACGCCTGTTTTGGGACTCTGCACAGAAAGTGTTTGCGGACTCCTGAATCCACACACGGGTTTAACTCTGGAAGTTGAGTGCACACATTGACAACCGTTCTGTTAGATAGCTGCGTTTTGGATTTAGAAGGAGATATTTCCCTGTGCTTACTGCTGTTTCTTCCAAAAGCCGGTAATGGGCTGAAAACGCCTGTTTTGGAACTCTGCAGAGAAAGTGTTTGCAGACTGCTGAATCCACACACGGGTTTAACTCTGGAAGTTGAGTGCACACATTGACAACCGTTCTGTTAGATAGCTGCGTTTTGGATTTAGAAGCAGATATTTCCCTGTGCTTACTGCTGTTTCTTCCATATGCCGGTAATGGGCTGAAAACGCCTGTTTTGGGACTCTGCAGAGAAAGTGTTTGCAGACTGCTGAATCCACACACGGGTTTAACTCTGGAAGTTGAGTGCACACATTGACAACCGTTCTGTTAGATAGCTGCGTTTTGGATTTAGAAGCAGATATTTCCCTGTGCTTACTGCTGTTTCTTCCATATGCCGGTAATGGGCTGAAAACGCCTGTTTTGGGACTCTGCAGAGAAAGTGTTTGCAGACTGCTGAATCCACACACGGGTTTAACTCTGGAAGTTGAGTGCACACATTGACAACCGTTCTGTTAGATAGCTGCGTTTTGGATTTAGAAGCAGATATTTCCCTGTGCTTACTGCTGTTTCTTCCATATGCCGGTAATGGGCTGAAAACGCCTATTTTGGGACTCTGCAGAGAAAGTGTTTGCAGACTGCTGAATCCACACACGGGTTTAACTCTGGAAGTTGAGTGCACACATTGACAACCGTTCTGTTAGATAGCTGCGTTTTGGATTTAGAAGCAGATATTTCCCTGTGCTTACTGCTGTTTCTTCCATATGCCGGTAATGGGCTGAAAACGCCTGTTTTGGGACTCTGCAGAGAAAGTGTTTGCAGACTGCTGAATCCACACACGGGTTTAACTCTGGAAGTTGAGTGCACACATTGACAACCGTTCTGTTAGATAGCTGCGTTTTGGATTTAGAAGCAGATATTTCCCTGTGCTTACTGCTGTTTCTTCCATATGCCGGTAATGGGCTGAAAACGCCTGTTTTGGGACTCTGCAGAGAAAGGGTTTGCAGACTGCTGAATCCACACACGGGTTTAACTCTGGAAGTTGAGTGCACACATTGACAACCGTTCTGTTAGATAGCTGCGTTTTGGATTTAGAAGCAGATATTTCCCTGTGCTTACTGCTGTTTCTTCCATATGCCGGTAATGGGCTGAAAACGCCTGTTTTGGGACTCTGCAGAGAAAGTGTTTGCAGACTGTTGAATCCACACACGGGTTTAACTCTGGAAGTTCAGTGCACACATTGACAACCGTTCTGTTAGATAGCTGCATTTTGGATTTAGAAGCAGAAATTCCCTGTGCTTACTGCTGTTTCTTCCATATGCCGGTAATGGGCTGAAAACGCCTGTTTTGGGACTCTGCAGAAAAAG
The DNA here is from genome assembly GCF_030222135.1 of Aotus nancymaae. Taxonomy (NCBI): domain Eukaryota; kingdom Metazoa; phylum Chordata; class Mammalia; order Primates; family Aotidae; genus Aotus; species Aotus nancymaae. Next base: position 22,240 of record NW_026988497.1, on the reverse strand, counting down.
TGTTTGCAGACTGCTGAATCCACACACGGGTTTAACTCTGGAAGTTGAGTGCACACATTGACAACCGTTCTGTTAGATAGCTGCGTTTTGGATTTAGAAGCAGATATTTCCCTGTGCTTACTGCTGTTTCTTCCATATGCCGGTAATGGGCTGAAAGCGCCTGTTTTGGGACTCTGCAGAGAAAGTGTTTGCAGACTGCTGAATCCACACACGGGTTTAACTCTGGAAGTTGAGTGCACACATTGACAACCGTTCTGTTAGACAGCTGCGTTTTGGATTTAGAAGCAGATATTTCCCTGTGCTTACTGCTGTTTCTTCCATATGCCGGTAATGGACTGAAAACGCCTGTTTTGGGACTCTGCAGAGAAAGTGTTTGCAGACTGCTGAATCCACACACGGGTTTAACTCTGGAAGTTGAGTGCACACATTGACAACCGTTCTGTTAGATAGCTGCGTTTTGGATTTAGAAGCAGATATTTCCCTGTGCTTACTGCTGTTTCTTCCATATGCCGGTAATGGGCTGAAAACGCCTGTTTTGGGACTCTGCACAGAAAGGGTTTGCAGACTGCTGAATCCGCACACGGGTTTAACTCTGGAAGTTGAGTGCACACATTGACAACCGTTCTGTTAGATAGCTGCATTTTGGATTTAGAAGCAGATATTTCCCTGTGCTTACTGCTGTTTCTTCCTTAGGCCGGTAATGGGCTGAAAACGCCTGTTTTTGGACTCTGCAGAGAAAGTGTTTGCAGACTGCTGAATCCACACACGGGTTTAACTCTTGAAGTTGAGTGCACACACTGTCAACCGTTCTGTTAGATAGCTGCGTTTTGGATTTAGAAGCAGATATTTCCCTGTGCTTACTGCTGTTTCTTCCATATGCCGGTATTGGGCTGAAAACGCCTGTTTTGGGACTCTGCACAGAAAGTGTTTGCAGACTGCTGAATCCATACACGGTTTTATCTCTGGAAGTTGAGTGCACGCATTGACAACCATTCAGTTAGATAGCTGCCTTTTGGTTTTAGAAGCATTTATTTCTCTTTACAGCATATACTCTCATTCACTCTGGAATATCCAAACGCAGCTCCTAAAAGAAACGGGTTTCGAAGTATAATCAGATATTTCTCTTTACATCTTGTACCCCAGTACACTCTGATATATGCATACGCAGCTCCTGGAAGAAACGTGTTTGTAACTCGCTGATTCTGAGCATATATTGAAGTCTCTTAGGTGAATGAACACACAGCAGAGGAGTTTGAAAAAAACATTTCTTCCATGTTATAGATGCACTGTTACTGCTATTACTTTTAGGCTGGTGTTTTCCTGGAAATGTTGGTTTTAGAATTTCCATATAAATGGTTTGTAAACTGCTGCTTAAGTGGAGCAGTTTAATTCGTTAAGTTGAATGCCCTCATTCACAATCATTCTGTTAGCTAGCTCCGTTTTGGTTTTAGAAGCCTGTGTTTCTAGTTACAGCATATACTCCCATTCATTCTGGAATAGCCAAACGCAGCTCCCAGAATAGACGTGTTTCTAAGTCGCTGAATCTAAACATAGATTCAACTCCCTTAGGTGAACGAACACACAGCACAGCAGTTTGAAAGAAACGTTTTATTTGAGTTTTAGACGCAGTCTTATTGCTATTTCTTAGAGGCCGGTATTTTGCTGGGAATGTCTGTTTTAGAATCTGCACAAAAATCTTTTCTAAACTGCTGCATAGAAACAACAGTTTATCTCAATAAGCTGAATGCACACAGTGACAACCATTCTGTTAGATGGCTCCGTGTTTGTTTTAGAACCAGATATTTCACTTTAAACCTTATACTCCAGTACACTCTGGAATATGCAAATGCAGCTCCTGGAAGAAACGTGTTTCTTACTCGCTGAATCTGAACATATACTCAAGACTCTTAGGTGAATGAACACAGAGCAGAGCATTTTGAAGAAAACGTTTCTTCTATGTTATAGATGCAGTCTTACTGCTACTTCTTTTAGGCTGGTGTTTTGCTGCAAATGTTGATTTTAGAATTTGCATATAAAGGGTTTCTAAACTGCTGCCTAAGAAGAGCAGATTAACCCTTTAAGTTGAATGCACACATTCACAACCATTCTGTTAGATAGCTCCGTTTTGGTTTTAGAAACAGATATTTCTCTTTACAGCATTTACTCCCATACACTCTGGAATATCGAAATGCAGCTCCTAGAATAAACGTGTTTCAAACTCGCTGAATCCAAACATAGATTCAACGACCTTTGGTGAACGAACACACTGCAGAGCAGTTTGAAAGAAACGTTCCCTCTGAGTTTTAGACGCAGTCTTACTGCTATTTCTTATAGGCCGGTATTTTGCTGGAAATGTCTGTTTGAGAATCTACACAGAAATGTTTTCTAAACTGCTGCATACAAACAGCAGTTTAGCTCAGTAAGTTGAATGCACACATTGACAACCATTCCATTAGATCATCCGTTTTTCTTTTGGAACGAGACATTTGTCTTTACATCTTATACTCCAGTATACTCTGGAATAGGCAAACACAGCTCCTGGAAGAAACGTGTTGCTAACTAGCTGAATCTGAACATATATTCAAGTCTCTTATATGAATGAACACACAGCAGAGCAGTTTGAAAACAGTTTCTTCCATGTTAAAGATGCAGTCTTACTGCTATTTCCTATAGGCTGGTGTTTTGCTGGAAACGTCTGTACGAGAATTTGCATATAAAGGGTTTCTAAAGTGCTGCATGAGAAGAGCAGTTTACCTCTTTAAGCCGAAGGCACACATTCACAACCACTCTGCTAGATAGATCCATTTTGGTTTTAGAAACAGATATTTCTCTTTACAGCATATACTCCCATTCATTCTGGAATATCCAAAGACAGCTCCTAGAATAAACGTGTTTCTATCTCGCTGAATATAACCATAGATTCAACTCCCTTAGGTCAAAGAACACATGGCCGAGCAGTTTGAAAGAAACGTTTCCTCTGAGTTTTAGACGCAGTCTTAATGCTCTTTCTTAGATATGCCGGTACTGGGCCGGAAAGTCCTGTTTTGAGACTCTGCACAGAAAGTGTTTGCAGACTGCTGAATCCACACACGGGTTTAACTCTGGAAGTTGAGTGCACACATTGACAACCGTTCTGTTAGATAGCTGCGTTTTGGATTTAGAAGCAGATATTTCCCTGTGCTTACTGCTGTTTCTTCCATATGCCGGTAATGGGCTGAAAACGCCTGTTTTGGGACTCTGCACAGAAAGGGTTTGCAGACTGCTGAATCCACACACGGATTTAACTCTGGAAGTTGAGTGCACACATTGACAACCGTTCTGTTAGATAGCTGCGTTTTGCATTAAGAAGCAGATATTTCCCTGTGCTTACTGCTGTTTCTTCCACATGCCGGTAATGGGCTGAAAACGCCTGTTTTGGGACTCTGCACAGAAAGGGTTTGCAGACTGCTGAATCCACACACGGGTTTAACTCTGGAAGTTGAGTGCACACATTGACAACCGTTCTGTTAGATAGCTGCGTTTTGGATTTAGAAGCAGATATTTCCCTGTGCTTACTGCTGTTTCTTCCATATGCCGGTAATGGGCTGAAAACGCCTGTTTTGGGACTCTGCACAGAAAGGGTTTGCAGACTGCTGAATCCACACACGGGTTTAACTCTGGAAGTTGAGTGCACACATTGACAACCGTTCTGTTAGATAGCTGCGTTTTGGATTTAGAAGCAGATATTTCCCTGTGCTTACTGCTGTTTCTTCCATATGCCGGTAATGGGCTGAAAACGCCTGTTTTGGGACTCTGCACAGAAAGGGTTTGCAGACTGCTGAATCCACACACGGGTTTAACTCTGGAAGTTGAGTGCACACATTGACAACCGTTCTGTTAGACAACTGCGTATTGGATTTAGAAGCAGATATTTCCCTGTGCTTACTGCTGTTTCTTCCATATGCCGGTAATGGGCTGAAAACGCCTGTTTTGGGACTCTGCACAGAAAGGGTTTGCAGACTGCTGAATCCACACACGGGTTTAACTCTGGAAGTTGAGTGCACACATTGACAACCGTTCTGTTAGATAGCTGCGTTTTGGATTTAGAAGCAGATATTTCCCTGTGCTTACTGCTGTTTCTTCCATATGCCGGTAATGGGCTGAAAACGCCTGTTTTGGGACTCTGCAGAGAAAGTGTTTGCAGACTGCTGAATCCACACACTGGTTTAACTCTGGAAGTTGAGTGCACACATTGACAACCGTTCTGTTAGATAGCTGCGTTTTGGATTTAGAAGCAGATATTTCCCTGTGCTTACTGCTGTTTCTTCCATATGCCGGTAATGGGCTGAAAACGCCTGTTTTGGGACTCTGCAGAGAAAGTGTTTGCAGACTGCTGAATCCACACACGGGTTTAACTCTGGAAGTTGAGTGCACACATTGACAACCGTTCTGTTAGATAGCTGCGTTTTGGATTTAGAAGCAGATATTTCCCTGTGCTTACTGCTGTTTCTTCCATATGCCGGTAATGGGCTGAAAACGCCTGTTTTGGGACTCTGCAGAGAAAGTGTTTGCGGACTGCTGAATCCACACACGGGTTTAACTCTGGAAGTTGAGTGCAGACATTGACAACCGTTCTGTTAGATAGCTGCGTTTTGGATTTAGAAGCAGATATTTCCCTGTGCTTACTGCTGTTTCTTCCATATGCCGGTAATGGGTTGAAAACGCCTGTTTTGGGACTCTGCAGAGAAAGTGTTTGCAGACTGCTGAATCCACACACGGGTTTAACTCTGGAAGTTGAGTGCACACATTGACAACCGTTCTGTTAGATAGCTGCGTTTTGGATTTAGAAACAGATATTTCCCTGTGCTTACTGCTGTTTCTTCCATATGCCGTTAATGGGCTGAAAACGCTTGTTTTGGGACTCTTCAGAGAAAGTGTTTACAGACTGCTGAATCCACACACGGGTTTAACTCTGGAAGTTGAGTGCACACATTGACAACCGTTCTGTTAGATAGCTGCGTTTTGGATTTAGAAGCAGATATTTCCCTGTGCTTACTGCTGTTTCTTCCATATGCCGGTAATGGGCTGAAAACGCCTGTTTTGGGACTCTGCACAGAAAGGGTTTGCAGACTGCTGAATCCACACACGGGTTTAACTCTGGAAGTTGAGTGCACACATTGACAACCGTTCTGTTAGATAGCTGCGTTTTGGATTTAGAAGCAGATATTTCCCTGTGCTTACTGCTGTTTCTTCCATATGCCGGTAATGGGCTGAAAACGCCTGTTTTGGGACTCTGCACAGAAAGGGTTTGCAGACTGCTGAATCCACACACGGGTTTAACTCTGGAAGTTGAGTGCACACATTGACAACCGTTCTGTTAGATAGCTGCGTTTTGGATTTAGAAGCAGATATTTCCCTGTGCTTACTGCTGTTTCTTCCATAAGCCGGTAATGGGCTGAAAACGCCTGTTTTGGGACTCTGCAGAGAAAGTGTTTGCAGACTGCTGAATCCACACACAGGTTTAACTCTGGAAGTTGAGTGCACACATTGACAACCGTTCTGTTAGATAGCTGCGTTTTGGATTTAGAAGTAGATATTTCCCTGTGCTCACTGCTGTTTCTTCCATATGCCGGTAAAGGACTGAAAACGCCTGTTTTGGGACTCTGCAGAGAAAGTGTTTGCAGACTGCTGAATCCACACACGGGTTTAACTCTGGAAGTTGAGTGCACACATTGACAACCGTTCTGTTAGATAGCTGCGTTTTGGATTTAGAAGCAGATATTTCCCTGTGCTTACTGCTGTTTCTTCCATATGCCGGTAATGGGCTGAAAACGCCTGTTTTGGGACTCTGCAGAGAAAGGGTTTGCAGACTGCTGAATCCACACACTGGTTTAACTCTGGAAGTTGAGTGCAAACATTGACAACCGTTCTGTTAGATAGCTGCGTTTTGGATTTAGAAGCAGATATTTCCCTGTGCTTACTGCTGTTTCTTCCATATGCCAGTAATGGGCTGAAAACGCCTGTTTTGGGACTCTGCAGAGAAAGTGTTTGCAGACTGCTGAATCCACACACGGGTTTAACTCTGGAAGTTGAGTGCACACATTGAAAACCGTTCTGTTAGATAGCTGCGTTTTGGATTTAGAAGCAGATATTTCCCTGTGCTTACTGCTGTTTCTTCCATATGCCGGTAATGGGCTGAAAACGCCTGTTTTGGGACTCTGCACAGAAAGGGTTTGCAGACTGCTGAATCCACACACGGGTTTAACTCTGGAAGTTGAGTGCACACATTGACAACCGTTCTGTTAGATAGCTGCGTTTTGGATTTAGAAGCAGATATTTCCCTGTGCTAACTGCTGTTTCTTCCATATGCCGGTAATTTGCTGAAAACGCCTGTTTTGGGACTCTGCACAGAAAGGGTTTGCAGACTGCTGAATCCACACACCGGTTTAACTCTGGAAGTTGAGTGAACACATTGACAACCGTTCTGTTAGATACCTGCGTTTTGGATTTAGAAGCAGATATTTCCCTGTGCTTACTGCTGTTTCTTCCATATGCCGGTAATGGGCTGAAAACGCCTGTTTTGGGACTCTGCAGAGAAAGTGTTTGCAGACTGCTGAATCCACACACGGGTTTAACTATGGAAGTTGAGAGGACACATTGACAACCGTTCTGTTAGATAGCTGCGTTTTGGATTTAGAAGCAGATATTTCCCTGTGCTTACTGCTGTTTCTTCCATATGCCGGTAATGGGCTGAAAACGCTTGTTTTGGGACTCTGCACAGAAAGGGTTTGCAGACTGCTGAATCCACACACGGGTTTAACTCTGGAAGTTGAGTGCACACATTGACAACCGTTCTGTTAGATAGCTGCGTTTTGGATTTAGAAGCAGATATTTCCCTGTGCTTACTGCTGTTTCTTCCATATGCCGGTAATGGGCTGAAAACGCCTGTTTTGGGACTCTGCACAGAAAGGGTTTGAAGACTGCTGAATCCACACACGGGTTTAACTCTGGAAGTTGAGTGCACACATTGACAACCGTTCTGTTAGATAGCTGCGTTTTGGATTTAGAAGCAGATATTTCCCTGTGCTTACTGCTGTTTCTTCCATATGCCGGTAATGGGCTGAAAACGCCTGTTTTGGGACTCTGCAGAGAAAGTGTTTGCAGACTGCTGAATCCACACACGGGTTTAACTCTGGAAGTTGAGTGCACACATTGACAACCGTTCTGTTAGATAGCTGCGTTTTGGATTTAGAAGCAGATATTTCCCTGTGCTTACTGCTGTTTCTTCCATATGCCGGTAAAGGACTGAAAACGCCTGTTTTGGGACTCTGCAGAGAGAGTGTTTGCAGACTGCTGAATCCACACACGGGTTTAACTCTGGAAGTTGAGTGCACACATTGACAACCGTTCTGTTAGATAGCTGCGTTTTGGATTTAGAAGCAGATATTTCCCTGTGCTTACTGCTGTTTCTTCCATATGCCGGTAATGGGCTGAAAACGCCTGTTTTGGGACTCTGCAGAGAAAGGGTTTGCAGACTGCTGAATCCACACACTGGTTTAACTCTGGAAGTTGAGTGCAAACATTGACAACGGTTCTGTTAGATAGCTGCGTTTTGGATTTAGAAGCAGATATTTCCCTGTGCTTACTGCTGTTTCTTCCATATGCCGGTAATGGGCTGAAAACGCCTGTTTTGGGACTATGCAGAGAAAGTGTTTGCAGACTGCTGAATCCACACACGGGTTTAACTCTGGAAGTTGAGTGCACACATTGACAACCGTTCTGTTAGATAGCTGCGTTTTGGATTTAGAAGCAGATATTTCCCTGTGCTTACTGCTGTTTCTTCCATATGCCGGTAATGGGCTGAAAACGCCTGTTTTGGAACTCTGCACAGAAAGGGTTTGCGAACTGCTGAATCCACACACGGGTTTAACTCTGGAAGTTGAGTGCAAACATTGACAACCGTTCTGTTAGATAGCTGCGTTTTGGATTTAGAAGCAGATATTTCCCTGTGCTTACTGCTGTTTCTTCCATATGCCGGTAATGGGCTGAAAACGCCTGTTTTGGGACTCTGCAGAGAAAGTGTTTGCAGACTGCTGAATCCACACACGGGTTTAACTCTGGAAGTTGAGTGCACACATTGACAACCGTTCTGTTAGATAGCTGCGTTTTGGATTTAGAAGCAGATATTTCCCTGTGCTTACTGCTGTTTCTTCCATATGCCGGTAAAGGACTGAAAACGCCTGTTTTGGGACTCTGCAGAGAAAGTGTTTGCAGACTGCTGAATCCACACACGGGTTTAACTCTGGAAGTTGAGTGCACACATTGACAACCGTTCTGTTAGATAGCTGCGTTTTGGATTTAGAAGCAGATATTTCCCTGTGCTTACTGCTGTTTCTTCCATATGCCGGTAATGGGCTGAAAACGCCTGTTTTGGGACTCTGCACAGAAAGGGTTTGCAGACTGCTGAATCCACACACTGGTTTAACTCTGGAAGTTGAGTGCAAACATTGACAACCGTTCTGTTAGATAGCTGCGTTTTGGATTTAGAAGCAGATATTTCCCTGTGCTTACTGCTGTTTCTTCCATATGCCAGTAATGGGCTGAAAACGCCTGTTTTGGGACTCTGCAGAGAAAGTGTTTGCAGACTGCTGAATCCACACACGGGTTTAACTCTGGAAGTTGAGTGCACACATTGACAACCGTTCTGTTAGATAGCTGCGTTTTGGATTTAGAAGCAGATATTTCCCTGTGCTTACTGCTGTTTCTTCCATATGCCGGTAATGGGCTGAAAACGCCTGTTTTGGGACTCTGCACAGAAAGGGTTTGCGAGCTGCTGAATCCACACACGGATTTAACTCTGGAAGTTGAGTGCACACATTGACAACCGTTCTGTTAGATAGCTGCGTTTTGGATTTAGAAGCAGATATTTCCCTGTGCTTACTGCTGTTTCTTCCATATGCCGGTAATGGGCTGAAAACGCCTGTTTTGGGACTCTGCAGAGAAAGTGTTTGCAGACTGCTGAATCCACACACGGGTTTAACTCTGGAAGTTGAGTGCACACATTGACAACCGTTCTGTTAGATAGCTGCGTTTTGGATTTAGAAGCAGATATTTCCCTGTGCTTACTGCTGTTTCTTCCATATGCCGGTAATGGGCTGAAAACGCCTGTTTTGGGACTCTGCACAGAAAGGGTTTGCAGACTGCTGAATCCACACACCGGTTTGACTCTGGAAATTGAGTGAACACATTGACAACCGTTCTGTTAGATAGCTGCGTTTTGGATTTAGAAGCAGATATTTCCCTGTGCTTACTGCTGTTTCTTCCATATGCCGGTAATGGGCTGAAAACGCCTGTTTTGGGACTCTGCAGAGAAAGTGTTTCCAGACTGCTGAATCCACTCACGGGTTTAACTCTGGATGTTGAGTGCACACATTGAAAACCGTTCTGTTAGATAGCTGCGTTTTGGATTTAGAAGCAGATATTTCCCTGTGCTTACTGCTGTTTCTTCCATATGCCGGTAATGGGCTGAAAACGCCTGTTTTGGGACTCTGCACAGAAAGGGTTTGCAGACTGCTGTATCCACACACGGGTTTAACTCTGGAAGTTGAGTGCACACATTGACAACCGTTCTGTTAGATAGCTGCGTTTTGGATTTAGAAGCAGATATTTCCCTGTGCTTACTGCTGTTTCTTCCATATGCCGGTAATGGGCTGAAAACGCCTGTTTTGGGACTCTGCAGAGAAAGTGTTTGCAGACTGCTGAATCCACACACGGGTTTAACTCTGGAAGTTGAGTGCACACATTGACAACCGTTCTGTTAGATAGCTGCGTTTTGGATTTAGAAGCAGATATTTCCCTGTGCTTACTGCTGTTTCTTCCATATGCCGGTAATGGGCTGAAAACGCCTGTTTTGGGACTCTGCAGAGAAAGTGTTTGCAGACTGCTGAATCCACACACGGGTTTAACTCTGGAAGTTGAGTGCACACATTGACAACCGTTCTGTTAGATAGCTGCGTTTTGGATTTAGAAGCAGATATTTCCCTGTGCTTACTGCTGTTTCTTCCATATGCCGGTAATGGGCTGAAAACGCCTGTTTTGGGACTCTGCAGAGAAAGTGTTTGCAGACTGCTGAATCCACACACGGGTTTAACTCTGGAAGTTGAGTGCACACATTGACAACCGTTCTGTTAGATAGCTGCGTTTTGCATTTAGAAGCAGATATTTCCCTGTGCTTACTGCTGTTTCTTCCATATGCCGGTAATGGGCTGAAAACGCCTGTTTTGGGACTCTGCAGAGAAAGGGTTTGCAGACTGCTGAATCCACACACGGGTTTAACTCTGGAAGTTGAGTGCACACATTGACAACCGTTCTGTTAGATAGCTGCGTTTTGGATTTAGAAGCAGATATTTCCCTGTGCTTACTGCTGTTTCTTCCATATGCCGGTAATGGGCTGAAAACGCCTGTTTTGGGACTCTGCAGAGAAAGTGTTTGCAGACTGCTGAATCCACACACGGGTTTAACTCTGGAAGTTGAGTGCACACATTGACAACCGTTCTGTTAGATAGCTGCGTTTTGGATTTAGAAGCAGATATCTCCCTGAGCTTACTGCTGTTTCTTCCATATGCCGGTAATGGGTTGAAAACGCCTCTTTTGGGACTCTGCAGAGAAAGTGTTTGCAGACTGCTGAATCCACACACGGGTTTAACTCTGGAAGTTGAGTGCACACATTGACAACCGTTCTGTTAGATAGCTGCGTTTTGGATTTAGAAGCAGATATTTCCCTGTGCTTACTGCTGTTTCTTCCATATGCCGGTAATGGGCTGAAAACGCCTGTTTTGGGACTCTGCACAGAAAGGGTTTGCAGACTGCTGAATCCACACACGGGTTTAACTCTGGAAGTTGAGTGCACACATTGACAACCGTTCTGTTAGATAGCTGCGTTTTGGATTTAGAAGCAGATATTTCCCTGTGCTTACTGCTGTTTCTTCCATATGCCGGTAATGGGCTGAAAACGCCTGTTTTGGGACTCTGCACAGAAAGGGTTTGCAGACTGCTGAATCCACACACGGGTTTAACTCTGGAAGTTGAGTGCACACATTGACAACCGTTCTGTTTGACAACTGCGTTTTGGATTTAGAAGCAGATATTTCCCTGTGCTTACTGCTGTTTCTTCCATATGCCGGTAATGGGCTGAAAACGCCTGTTTTGGGACTCTGCAGAGAAAGTGTTTGCAGACTGCTGAATGCACACACGGGTTTAACTCTGGAAGTTGAGTGCACAGTGACAACCGTTCTGTTAGATAGCTGCGTTTTGGATTTAGAAGCAGATATTTCCGTGTGCTTACTGCTGTTTCTTCCATAAGCCGGTAATGGGCTGAAAACGCCTGTTTTGGGACTCTGCAGAGAAAGTGTTTGCAGACTGCTGAATCCACACACAGGTTTAACTCTGGAAGTTGAGTGCACACATTGACAACCGTTCTGTTAGAGAGCTGCGTTTTGGATTTAGAAGCAGATATTTCCCTGTGCTTACTGCTGTTTCTTCCATATGCCGGTAATGGGCTGAAAACGCCTGTTTTGCGACTCTGCACAGAAAGGGTTTGCAGACTGCTGAATCCACACACGGGTTTAACTCTGGAAGTTGAGTGCACACATTGACAACCGTTCTGTTAGATAGCTGCGTTTTGGATTTAGAAGCAGATATTTCCCTGTGCTTACTGCTGTTTCTTCCATATGCCGGTAATGGGCTGAAAACGCCTGTTTTGGGACTCTGCACAGAAAGGGTTTGCAGACTGCTGAATCCACACACGGGTTTAACTCTGGAAGTTGAGTGCACACATTGACAACCGTTCTGTTAGATAGCTGCGTTTTGGATTTAGAAGCAGATATTTCCCTGTGCTTACTGCTGTTTCTTCCATATGCCGGTAATGGGCTGAAAACGCCTTTTTTGGGACTCTGCACAGAAAGTGTTTGCAGACTGCTGAATCCACACACGGGTTTAACTCTGGAAGTTGAGTGCACATATTGACAACCGTTCTGTTAGATAGCTGCGTTTTGGATTTAGAAGCAGATATTTCCCTGTGCTTACTGCTGTTTCTTCCATATGCCGGTAAAGGACTGAAAACGCCTGTTTTGGGACTCTGCAGAGAAAGTGTTTGCAGACTGCTGAATCCACACACGGGTTTAACTCTGGAAGTTGAGTGAACACATTGACAACCGTTCTGTTAGATAGCTGCGTTTTGGATTTAGAAGCAGATATTTCCCTGTGCTTACTGCTGTTTCTACCATATGCCGGTAATGGGCTGAAAACGCCTGTTTTGGGACTCTGCAGAGAAAGTGTTTGCAGACTGCTGAATCCACACACGGGTTTAACTCTGGAAGTTGAGTGCACACATTGACAACCGTTCTGTTAGATAGCTGCGTTTTGGATTTAGAAGCAGATATTTCCCTGTGCTTACTGCTGTTTCTTCCATATGCCGGTAATGGGCTGAAAACGCCTGTTTTGGGACTCTGCACAGAAAGGGTTTGCAGACTGCTGAATCCACACACGGGTTTAACTCTGGAAGTTGAGTGCACACATTGACAACCGTTCTGTTAGATAGCTGCGTTTTGGATTTAGAAGCAGATATTTCCCTGTGCTTACTGCTGTTTCTTCCATATGCCGGTAATGGGCTGAAAACGCCTGTTTTGGGACTCTGCAGAGAAAGGGTTTGCAGACTGCTGAATCCACACACTGGTTTAACTCTGGAAGTTGAGTGCAAACATTGACAACCGTTCTGTTAGATAGCTGCGTTTTGGATTTAGAAGCAGATATTTCCCTGTGCTTACTGCTGTTTCTTCCATATGCCAGTAATGGGCTGAAAACGCCTGTTTTGGGACTCTGCAGAGAAAGTGTTTGCAGACTGCTGAATCCACACACGGGTTTAACTCTGGAAGTTGAGTGCACACATTGACAACCGTTCTGTTAGATAGCTGCGTTTTGGATTTAGAAGCAGATATTTCCCTGTGCTTACTGCTGTTTCTTCCATATGCCGGTAATGGGCTGAAAACGCCTGTTTTGGGACTCTGCAGAGAAAGTGTTTGCAGACTGCTGAATCCACACACGGGTTTAACTCTGGAAATTGAGTGAACACATTGACAACCGTTCTGTTAGATCGCTGCGTTTTGGATTTAGAAGCAGATATTTCCCTGTGCTTACTGCTGTTTCTTACATATGCCGGTAATGGGTTGAAAACGCCTGTTTTGGGACTCTGCAGAGAAAGTGTTTCCAGACTGCTGAATCCACTCACGGGTTTAACTCTGGATGTTGAGTGCACACATTGAAAACCGTTCTGTTAGATAGCTGCGTTTTGGATTTAGAAGCAGATATTTCCCTGTGCTTACTGCTGTTTCTTCCATATGCCGGTAATGGGCTGAAAACGCCTGTTTTGGGACTCTGCACAGAAAGGGTTTGCAGACTGCTGAATCCACACACGGGTTTAACTCTGGAAGTTGAGTGCACACATTGACAACCGTTCTGTTAGATAGCTGCGTTTTGGATTTAGAAGCAGATATTTCCCTGTGCTAACTGCTGTTTCTTCCATATGCCGGTAATTTGCTGAAAACGCCTGTTTTGGGACTCTGCACAGAAAGGGTTTGCAGACTGCTGAATCCACACACCGGTTTAACTCTGGAAGTTGAGTGAACACATTGACAACCGTTCTGTTAGATAGCTGCGTTTTGGATTTAGAAGCAGATATTTCCCTGTGCTTACTGCTGTTTCTTCCATATGCCGGTAATGGGCTGAAAACGCCTGTTTTGGGACTCTGCAGAGAAAGTGTTTGCAGACTGCTGAATCCACACACGGGTTTAACTATGGAAGTTGAGAGCACACATTGACAACCGTTCTGTTAGATAGCTGCGTTTTGGATTTAGAAGCAGATATTTCCCTGTGCTTACTGCTGTTTCTTCCATATGCCGGTAATGGGCTGAAAACGCTTGTTTTGGGACTCTGCACAGAAAGGGTTTGCAGACTGCTGAATCCACACACGGGTTTAACTCTGGAAGTTGAGTGCACACATTGACAACCGTTCTGTTAGATAGCTGCGTTTTGGATTTAGAAGCAGATATTTCCCTGTGCTTACTGCTGTTTCTTCCATATGCCGGTAATGGGCTGAAAACGCCTGTTTTGGGACTCTGCACAGAAAGGGTTTGAAGACTGCTGAATCCACACACGGGTTTAACTCTGGAAGTTGAGTGCACACATTGACAACCGTTCTGTTAGATAGCTGCGTTTTGGATTTAGAAGCAGATATTTCCCTGTGCTTACTGCTGTTTCTTCCATATGCCGGTAATGGGCTGAAAACGCCTGTTTTGGGACTCTGCAGAGAAAGTGTTTGCAGACTGCTGAATCCACACACGGGTTTAACTCTGGAAGTTGAGTGCACACATTGACAACCGTTCTGTTAGATAGCTACGTTTTGGATTTAGAAGCAGATATTTCCCTGTGCTTACTGCTGTTTCTTCAATATGCCGGTAATGGGCTGAAAACGCCTGTTTTGGGACTCTGCAGAGAAAGTGTTTGCAGACTGCTGAATCCACACACGGGTTTAACTCTGGAAGTTGAGTGCACACATTGACAACCGTTCTGTTAGATAGCTGCGTTTTGGATTTAGAAGCAGATATTTCCCTGTGCTCACTGCTGTTTCTTCCATATGCCGGTAATGGGCTGAAAACGCTTGTTTTGGGACTCTGCACAGAAAGGGTTTGCAGACTGCTGAATCCACACACGGGTTTAACTCTGGAAGTTGAGTGCACACATTGACAACCGTTCTGTTAGATAGCTGCGTTTTGGATTTAGAAGCAGATATTTCCCTGTGCTTACTGCTGTTTCTTCCATATGCCGGTAATGGGCTGAAAACGCCTGTTTTGGGACTCTGCACAGAAAGGGTTTGCAGACTGCTGAATCACACACGGGTTTAACTCTGGAAGTTGAGTGCACACATTGACAACCGTTCTGTTAGATAGCTGCGTTTTGCATTTAGAAGCAGATATTTCCCTGTGCTTACTGCTGTTTCTTCCATATGCCTGTAATGGGCTGAAAACGCCTGATTTGGGACTCTGCAGAGAAAGTGTTTGCAGACTGCTGAATCCACACACGGGTTTAACTCTGGAAGTTGAGTGCACACATTGACAACCGTTCTGTTAGATAGCTGCGTTTTGGATTTAGAAGCAGATATTTCCCTGTGCTTACTGCTGTTTCTTCCATATGCCGGTAATGGGCTGAAAACGCCTGTTTTGGGACTCTGCAGAGAAAGGGTTTGCAGACTGCTGAATCCACACACTGGTTTAACTCTGGAAGTTGAGTGCAAACATTGACAACCGTTCTGTTAGATAGCTGCATTTTGGATTTAGAAGCAGATATTTCCCTGTGCTTACTGCTGTTTCTTCCATATGCCAGTAATGGGCTGAAAACGCCTGTTTTGGGACTCTGCAGAGAAAGTGTTTGCAGACTGCTGAATCCACACACGGGTTTAACTCTGGAAGTTGAGTGCACACATTGACAACCGTTCTGTTAGATAGCTGCGTTTTGGATTTAGAAGCAGATATTTCCCTGTGCTTACTGCTGTTTCTTCCATATGCCGGTAATGGGCTGAAAACGCCTGTTTTGGGACTCTGCACAGAAAGGGTTTGCAGACTGCTGAATCCACACACCGGTTTGACTCTGGAAATTGAGTGAACACATTGACAACCGTTCTGTTAGATAGCTGCGTTTTGGATTTAGAAGCAGATATTTCCCTGTGCCTACTGCTTTTTCTTCCATATGCCGGTAAAGGACTGAAAACCCCTGTTTTGGGACTCTGCAGAGAAAGTGTTTGCAGACTGCTGAATCCACACACGGGTTTAACTCTGGAAGTTGAGTGAACACATTGACAACCGTTCTGTTAGATAGCTGCGTTTTGGATTTAGAAGCAGATATTTCCCTGTGCTTACTGCTGTTTCTTCCATATGCCGGTAATGGGCTGAAAACGCCTGTTTTGGGACTTTGCAGAGAAAGGGTTTGCAGACTGCTGAATCCACACACTGGTTTAACTCTGGAAGTTGAGTGCCCACATTGACAACCGTTCTGTTAGATAGCTGCGTTTTGGATTTAGAAGCAGATATTTCCCTGTGCTTACTGCTGTTTCTTCCATATGCCGGTAATGGGCTGAAAACGCCTGTTTTGGGACTCTGCAGAGAAAGTGTTTGCAGACTGCTGAATCCACACACGGGTTTAACTCTGGAAGTTGAGTGCACACATTGACAACCGTTCTGTTAGATAGCTGCGTTTTGGATTTAGAAGCAGATATTTCCCTGTGCTTACTGCTGTTTCTTCCATATGCCGGTAATGGGCTGAAAACGCCTGTTTTGGGACTCTGCAGAGAAAGTGTTTGCGGACTGCTGAATCCACACACGGGTTTAACTCTGGAAGTTGAGTGCACACATTGACAACCGTTCTGTTAGATAGCTGCGTTTTGGATTTAGAGGCAGATATTTCCCTGTGCTTACTGCTGTTTCTTCCGTATGCCGGTAATGGGCTGAAAACGCCTGTTTTGGGACTCTGCAGAGAAAGTGTTTGCAGACTGCTGAATCCACACACGGGTTTAACTCTGGAAGTTGAGTGCACACATTGACAACCGTTCTGTTAGATAGCTGCGTTTTGGATTTAGAAGCAGATATTTTCCTGTGCTTACTGCTGTTTCTTCCATATGCCGGTAATGGGCTGAAAACCCCTGTTTTCGGACTCTGCAGAGAAAGGGTTTGCAGACTGCTGAATCCACACACGGGTTTAACTCTGGAAGTTGAGTGCACACATTGACAACCGTTCTGTTAGATAGCTGCGTTTTGGATTTAGAAGCAGATATTTCCCTGTGCTTACTGCTGTTTCTTCCATATGCCGGTAATGGGCTGAAAACGCCTGTTTTGGGACTCTGCACAGAAAGGGTTTGCAGACTGCTGAATCCACACACGGGTTTAACTCTGGAAGTTGAGTGCACACATTGACAACCGTTCTGTTAGATAGCTGCGTTTTGGATTTACAAGCAGATATTTCCCTGTGCTTACTGCTGTTTCTTCCCTATGCCGGTAATGGGCTGAAAACGCCTGTTTTGGGACTCTGCAGAGAAAGGGTTTGCAGACTGCTGAATCCACACACGGGTTTAACTCTGGAAGTTGAGTGCACACATTGACAACCGTTCTGTTAGATAGCTGCGTTTTGGATTTAGAAGCAGATATTTCCCTGTGCTTACTGCTGTTTCTTCCATATGCCGGTAATGGGTTGAAAACGCCTGTTTTGGGACTCTGCACAGAAAGTGTTTGCGGACTCCTGAATCCACACACGGGTTTAACTCTGGAAGTTGAGTGCACACATTGACAACCGTTCTGTTAGATAGCTGCGTTTTGGATTTAGAAGGAGATATTTCCCTGTGCTTACTGCTGTTTCTTCCATATGCCGGTAATGGGCTGAAAACGCCTGTTTTGGGACTCTGCAGAGAAAGTGTTTGCAGACTGCTGAATCCACACACGGGTTTAACTCTGGAAGTTGAGTGCACACATTGACAACCGTTCTGTTAGATAGCTGCGTTTTGCATTTAGAAGCAGATATTTCCCTGTGCTTACTGCTGTTTCTTCCATATGCCGGTAATGGGCTGAAAACGCCTGTTTTGGGACTCTGCAGAGAAAGTGTTTGCAGACTGCTGAATCCACACACGGGTTTAACTCTGGAAGTTGAGTGCACACATTGACAACCGTTCTGTTAGATAGCTGCGTTTTGGATTTAGAAGCAGATATTTCCCTGTGCTTACTGCTGTTTCTTCCATATGCCGGTAATGGGCTGAAAACGCCTGTTTTGGGACCCTGCAGAGAAAGTGTTTGCAGACTGCTGAATCCACACACGGGTTTAACTCTGGAAGTTGAGTGCACACATTGACAACCGTTCTGTTAGATAGCTGCGTTTTGGATTTAGAAGCAGATATTTCCCTGTGCTTACTGCTGTTTCTTCCATATGCCGGTAATGGGCTGAAAACGCCTATTTTGGGACTCTGCAGAGAAAGTGTTTGCAGACTGCTGAATCCACACACGGGTTTAACTCTGGAAGTTGAGTGCACACATTGACAACCGTTCTGTTAGATAGCTGCGTTTTGGATTTAGAAGCAGATATTTCCCTGTGCTTACTGCTGTTTCTTCCATATGCCGGTAATGGCTGAAAACGCCTGTTTTGGGACTCTGCAGAGAAAGGGTTTGCAGACTGCTGAATCCACACACGGGTTTAACTCTGGAAGTTGAGTGCACACATTGACAACCGTTCTGTTAGATAGCTGCGTTTTGGATTTAGAAGCAGATATTTCCCTGTGCTTACTGCTGTTTCTTCCATATGCCGGTAATGGGCTGAAAACGCCTGTTTTGGGACTCTGCAGAGAAAGTGTTTGCAGACTGCTGAATCCACACACGGGTTTAACTCTGGAAGTTGAGTGCACACATTGACAACCGTTCTGTTAGATAGCTGCGTTTTGGATTTAGAAGCAGATATATCCCTGAGCTTACTGCTGTTTCTTCCATATGCCGGTAATGGGTTGAAAACGCCTCTTTTGGGACTCTGCAGAGAAAGTGTTTGCAGACTGCTGAATCCACACACGGGTTTAACTCTGGAAGTTGAGTGCACACATTGACAACCGTTCTGTTAGATAGCTGCGTTTTGGATTTAGAAGCAGATATTTCCCTGTGCTTACTGCTGTTTCTTCCATATGCCGGTAATGGGCTGAAAACGCCTGTTTTGGGACTCTGCACAGAAAGGGTTTGCAGACTGCTGAATCCACACACGGGTTTAACTCTGGAAGTTGAGTGCACACATTGACAACCGTTCTGTTAGATAGCTGCGTTTTGGATTTAGAAGCAGATATTTCCCTGTGCTTACTGCTGTTTCTTCCATATGCCGGTAATGGGCTGAAAACGCCTGTTTTGGGACTCTGCAGAGAAAGTGTTTGCAGACTGCTGAATCCACACACGGGTTTAACTCTGGAAGTTGAGTGCACACATTGACAACCGTTCTGTTAGATAGCTGCGTTTTGGATTTAGAAGCAGATATTTCCCTGTGCTTACTGCTGTTTCTTCCATATGCCGGTAATGGGCTGAAAACGCCTGTTTTGGGACTCTGCAGAGAAAGGGTTTGCAGACTGCTGAATCCACACACGGGTTTAACTCTGGAAGTTGAGTGCACACATTGACAACCGTTCTGTTAGATAGCTGCGTTTTGGATTTAGAAGCAGATATTTCCCTGTGCTTACTGCTGTTTCTTCCATATGCCGGTAATGGGCTGAAAACGCCTGTTTTGGGACTCTGCAGAGAAAGTGTTTGCAGACTGCTGAATCCACACACGGGTTTAACTCTGGAAGTTGAGTGCACACATTGACAACCGTTCTGTTAGATAGCTGCGTTTTGGATTTAGAAGCAGATATTTCCCTGTGCTTACTGCTGTTTCTTCCATATGCCGGTAATGGGCTGAAAACGCCTGTTTTGGGACTCTGCAGAGAAAGTGTTTGCAGACTGCTGAATCCACACACGGGTTTAACTCTGGAAGTTGAGTGCACACATTGACAACCGTTCTGTTAGATAGCTGCGTTTTGGATTTAGAAGCAGATATTTCCCTGTGCTTACTGCTGTTTCTTCCATATGCCGGTAATGGGCTGAAAACGCCTGTTTTGGGACTCTGCAGAGAAAGTGTTTGCAGACTGCTGAATCCACACACGGGTTTAACTCTGGAAGTTGAGTGCACACATTGACAACCGTTCTGTTAGATAGCTGCGTTTTGGATTTAGAAGCAGATATTTCCCTGTGCTTACTGCTGTTTCTTCCATATGCCGGTAATGGGCTGAAAACGCCTGTTTTGGGACTCTGCACAGAAAGGGTTTGCAGAATGCTGAATCCACACACGGGTTTAACTCTGGAAGTTGAGTGCACACATTGACAACCGTTCTGTTAGATAGCTGCGTTTTGGATTTAGAAGCAGATATTTCCCTGTGCTTACTGCTGTTTCTTCCATATGCCGGTAATGGGCTGAAAACGCCTGTTTTGGGACTCTGCACAGAAAGGGTTTGCAGACTGCTGAATCCACACACGGGTTTAACTCTGGAAGTTGAGTGCACACATTGACAACCGTTCTGTTAGATAGCTGCGTTTTGGATTTAGAAGCAGATATTTCCCTGTGCTTACTGCTGTTTCTTCCATATGCCGGTAATGGGCTGAAAACGCCTGTTTTGGGACTCTGCAGAGAAAGGGTTTGCAGACTGCTGAATCCACACACGGGTTTAACTCTGGAAGTTGAGTGCACACATTGACAACCGTTCTGTTAGATAGCTGCGTTTTGGATTTAGAAGCAGATATTTCCCAGTGCTTACTGTTGTTTCTTCCATAGGCCGGTAATGGGCTGAAAACGCCTGTTTTGGTACTCTGCAGAGAAAGTGTTTGCAGACTGCTGAATCCACACACGGGTTTAACTCTGGAAGTTGAGTGCACACATTGACAACCGTTCTGTTAGATAGCTGCGTTTTGGATTTAGAAGCAGATATTTCCCTGTGCTTACTGCTGTTTCTTCCATATGCCGGTAATGGGCTGAAAACGCCTGTTTTGGGACTCTGCAGAGAAAGTGTTTGCAGACTGCTGAATCCACACACGGGTTCAACTCTGGAAGTTGAGTGCACACATTGACAACCGTTCTGTTAGATAGCTGCGTTTTGGATTTAGAAGCAGATATTTCCCTGTGCTTACTGCTGTTTCTTCCATATGCCGGTAATGGGCTGAAAACGCCTGTTTTGGGACTCTGCACAGAAAGGGTTTGCAGACTGCTGAATCCACACACGGGTTTAACTCTGGAAGTTGAGTGCACACATTGACAACCGTTCTGTTAGATAGCTGCGTTTTGGATTTAGAAGCAGATATTTCCCTGTGCTTACTGCTGTTTCTTCCATTTGTCGGTAATGGGCTGAAAACGCCTGTTTTGGGACTCTGCAGAGAAAGGGTTTGCAGACTGCTGAATCCACACACGGGTTAACTCTGGAAGTTGAGTGCACACATTGACAACCGTTCTGTTAGATAGCTGCGTTTTGGATTTAGAAGCAGATATTTCCCTGTGCTTACTGCTGTTTCTTCCATATGCCGGTAATGGGCTGAAAACGCCTGTTTTGGGACTCTGCAGAGAAAGGGTTTGCAGACTGCTGAATCCACACACGGGTTTAACTCTGGAAGTTGAGTGCACACATTGACAACCGTTCTGTTAGATAGCTGCGTTTTGGATTTAGAAGCAGATATTTCCCTGTGCTTACTGCTGTTTCTTCCATATGCCGGTAATGGGCTCAAAACGCCTGTTTTGGGACTCTGCAGAGAAAGTGTTTGCAGACTGCTGAATCCACACACGGGTTTAACTCTGGAAGTTGAGTGCACACATTGACAACCGTTCTGTTAGATAGCTGCGTTTTGGATTTAGAAGCAGATATTTCCCTGTGCTTACTGCTGTTTCTTCCATATGCCGGTAATGGGCTGAAAACGCCTGTTTTGGGACTCTGCAGAGTAAGTGTTTGCAGACTGCTGAATCCACACACGGGTTTAACTCTGGAAGTTGAGTGCACACATTGACAACCGTTCTGTTAGATAGCTGCGTTTTGGATTTAGAAGCAGATATTTCCCTGTGCTTACTGCTGTTTCTTCCATATGCCGGTAATGGGCTGAAAACGCCTGTTTTGGGACTCTGCAGAGAAAGTGTTTGCAGACTGCTGAATACACACGGGTTTAACTCTGGAAGTTGAGTGCACACATTGACAACCGTTCTGTTAGATAGCTGCGTTTTGGATTTAGAAGCAGATATTTCCCTGTGCTTACTGCTGTTTCTTCCATATGCCGGTAATGGGCTGAAAACGCCTGTTTTGGGACTCTGCAGAGAAAGTGTTTGCAGACTGCTGAATCCACACACGGGTTTAACTCTGGAAGTTGAGTGCACACATTGACAACCGTTCTGTTAGATAGCTGCGTTTTGGATTTAGAAGCAGATATTTCCCTGTGCTTACTGCTGTTTCTTCCATATGCCGGTAATGGGCTGAAAACGCCTGTTTTGGGACTCTGCAGAGAAAGTGTTTGCAGACTGCTGAATCCACACACGGGTTTAACTCTGGAAGTTGAGTGCACACATTGACAACCGTTCTGTTAGATAGCTGCGTTTTGGATTTAGAAGCAGATATTTCCCTGTGCTTACTGCTGTT